>NC_056729.1:737235480-737322980 GCF_019279795.1 Protopterus annectens | reverse complement strand
TCTAGAGAACATATTATTCGGATGAATGCATTTCAGTGAATCCAAAAAGATCAAGTGCTGTTTGCCAAAGCTATTTCCACCAGCAGTGGAGTTTGCTTTTTTCTCCACTGCTGTATGACTGCAGAGTTGGTATATATAAGCCTGGTTGGGTGTGGGGGATCAGTAACTCCTACCCTGGATTAGATATATGTACTCCCACAACTTGAGAGCATTCTTTTCAGTGATCTGATTGGATTACTTGTTTTTAATAACCAATATAATTCTAGTATTGAACATCAAATGTCAGAATACTATGAAAACAAAACACAGAGAGTAATATCTAAAACACAGAAGAGAAAAAAAAATCTGTAAGTGTTTAGTGCAGGGTGGCAACACCCCCCACCACACACACACACCTTAATGTGGGGGATAAGTATCTCACACAACAAATCCAACTCACTGGGCACACCACTTTGAAGAAGGAAGACACCTCCCAAACAATAGAATGCCCTCTAGTGCACACTGGCAGTGATTCTGAATGGGAAACAGTGATCAGTAGTGCATTCCCTACTGTTTTGTGCTTTGGCCCATTGACAGTCAGGAAATTCCCATCTTAGACACCTGTAGATAAACCAACCCATATTAATGCATAAATAGAGTTTGATATAAGAAGATGGCATTAGCTGAGCAAATTCAGCTTCTGAATCTCAAAGCATTAACTACTAACCCACTTTATTAATCTCCATGATACCCACTTAAAGATTCACTGGATCACCCTTATTATCAGAGAAATAAAATTTATTTATTTATTTATTTATTTATTTCAGTTTGATAACCGGGGAGGTCCACTGGGCTCAGGAGCCCGTTTTCAGTAGAGGCCCGGGGAGAAAAGCTCCACATTACTTAGTAAAGATAAAAAACAGGTAAAATTAAATTTAAGATTCAAACATATGGGTACATTAAGATAGAACAGAAAACAATAGGTTTTATGAATACGGGTAAAATTGTCATACAGAGACAGTTATGAGGTACAATGGTTACATAGAATATGAGTCATATATTAACATGGTTGGTTAATAAGGATATTTAGAATTTGAGTCTTGTTAGGGCAGAGTGGAAGACCAGAGACAGTATGGGGTACAATGGTAACATAGCATATGGGTCATAAATAACATGAATGGTTAATAAGGTTATATTGAGTTTGAGTTTTGTTGGGGCAGAGTGGAAGACCAAGTGTAAATTGTAGGGAGGGGGAAAAAGGGAGTGCAGACTATTTATAGTATTTACAATATATACAAAAGGCAGCAGAAAGAAATAAGTAGAATCATTGAACAAAGTGTAGGAAGAAGGAGTAGTGTGGCTACACAATTAGTGTTGAGAGTAGAAGGCTAGGTGGGGAAAGTGCAGTTGCAGAAATGCCATTTAATAAAGTAATTTGAATTTCAAAGTATAACTCCCTCTAAGAAATTAATTTGAAAAATATATTGCAGTTCTTTTTTGTTACATTTAACAATTTTCTGTTTTCCTTACTGAAAGAAATGTATTTGCAACTGTTAAATCACTGAAGTAAAATGGCCATGCAAAAGATATTGACTGTATGTGTTTTTTATACATTCACTGCTTATGTAAATAATGGTTTTGAGCCTGTTTCTCTAAGCAATACAAATAACAACTAATTAAATCAAACAAAGGAGCTCAAAAAGGTCACCTCACACTTTTGGGAACCAAATAGTGGCCGATGGCTGATAGATCAGCAAGCATAAGGGAATGCAATGTTTCTGCACATTACTTAGTATGCACAGGTCTGTATTTCAATGAATATGGGCTCACATTAACAACACAAATATCTGAACATGACATTTAGCATTTATAAAACATTTGTGCCTTAGTTACCTGAAAAAGGTTATAATACGCATATAATACCTTTGAAAAGCATTCTTGAAGGATGTTCCTCTGAAATTAAAGTTAACAATCAGATACAGATGATATATACAAAAGCATTTAAGGTTACTTGATAGCCCTGACATTGGTTCCTTTAATGAAAGAAATAAATGAAAAACACTAAATGACAGAAATAGAAAATGTATCTAAATTTCTCAGTTACTTAAGCATATGCTTTTTTATCCTTTAACAATTGTATTCTGTTCACATAGTCTTAGATAGTTTTATACATACTTCATGTAAATTTGATATAATTTTTTGTAGAGCATATTTGTATATATTTCACTTCTAAACTATCTATTTGATTGTTGTCTTTTCGCCTAGTTGGTCAAATTGTTCTACACAATTCATGCATTAAAACACATTAGATACTAAATATTTGTACACTGGATACAACTTCAAAAGACATTAAGACACACAGTTGCAGTTCTGTTAAGTAAAATACACAGTGTAATGTTTAATCACATTTATATGATTTAGGTTGTGTGATGTATGCAGCGTTCAAATGTTAAACAAATGGTTTTGTATATGTGAGTGCAATGATTAAAGAGGTTATCACTAGACTGATCTATGCACTCTGTTTAGAGATTCTATTATGAAAAGCTTACTTCCTGAAAGTCAGTGTTCCAAAAAATGAAGACAATGCCCAAAATATGAAAGGGTGAAAAATTCACTTTTTATTGTTTTTTTGCAGGGGACAAGACCCCACCCTCCCACAAATTATATATACAAACTCTAGAGTCACACCAGCTCGAACAAGGGAGAAATCTCCCTAAACAAGTGAAGCATTTCCAGTGCATAATTATAAATAACACTGGTAATGATTTTCAACGGTAAAAGGCTTTATGCTTTTCATTTTTTCCTGCGGACTACTGACACTCGAGCAGTTTCTGTTTGAGTACATGTAGGGAAACCATGTTTGCTTTCAAATGAATATATTCCTAACATAAATCGCTAAACAAATACCTCTGTGATAATAACATTACACTGACACAATAGGCATTTACATTTCATAATAAGCTTGTGTTGATGGATTCCTTATTTCACTACCACTGATTATTCCCATTTATTCCTACAGTAAATGGTGCTGCAGTGAGTAAATTTAGAAGACTCTACTAATGTTATGATATTTGGGAAAAAATGGGATTCTTGGAAATGAAAGAATATAATGACAAAAAATTGTTTTATTTTGCATTTGTAAGAATATGTATAATATTGATGAAAAATGAGTGTGAATTAAACTTTTCTTTTTCAAAATATAAAAAAGAATGTGTGTGGTGGCCATGCATGGTAAAAGTGAAGCTTCTGTATTCAAGGACTGCATGTGCTACCAACAAGCAGCATGGCAGACATTGGGGTGTGCTTTTTAAGGTCCCTGTGTATCAAGGTCTTCACTGATACCCCTTGCTTTTCTGGGGTCTGGAGAAGTTAGCTAGCAAAAGTGCAAGTCTAAGGAACTTCTGGAAACCCAACCAAAAACTGGAATTTATCTTAAACACTGGAGTTAATGAAGTCAGTAATGTCATATTCCTTTTTGTAGGGCTTGACATTCATAAAGGTGGTCTCCAGTTCCCCAGGGAAGAAGTTTTTTTTCTTGTTGGGTGAGATGAAGGCTTGCATCTTTAAAAAATTATTGATGGAGACACTGCTCTTCCTATGTGGGCAGGTGCATACAACTGCGTGAGTGTGCATGTGTGTGTGTGTGTGTGTGTGTGTGTGTGTGTGTGTGTGTGTGTGTGTGTGTGTGTGAATGTGAAAGCATATACAGCAACACTTCAAAAAGGCCATTGATGCAAGTTTGTGAGAGTGAACCAGTTTCGAGTTTGTGTTATCACTGACAGACTAGATGTGCATTTTCTGTTTTCCTTATTTTGCATGCTATGCATATTGTTGTGTATAGCCACCTTAAATATGGGAGTGCACAGAAACAACTGAGCAGCTAATGTCAAAGTGAAGCTGAAAAGTATAATCCCCCCCCCAAAAAAAAAACATGATTAGCTACAAGTCACATCACTGTATATGATGAATGCGTGTCCATTTTGGACCTTTGAAAAAAAAGTGTGTTGTGTATGTGTGTGTGCCAAGCACTATCTCACTATCTGCTATAGAGCTGTAATCATTAGTTTGTTAACTAGGTAACATTGTGTGTGTGTGTGTGTGTGTGTGTGTGTGTGTGTGTGTGTGTGTGTGTGTGTGTGTGTGTGTGTGTGTGTGTGTGTGCACATGCATGTGTGTAAAAAGTATGGAAGTCAAACTCCATGTTTAGTGGGCAGAGGCTGACTTACGTACTTCCGTTTCACTTTTTCATTTCACTCTGAACTCGGACTCCGGTGCTATAAGAAGTTTCACTTCAAAAATGGCACAGATCAGTGCTTGCATTATTATCTGCAGAGGATTAAAAGGCCATGGCTACTCATGAGTTTAATCAAGTAGTTCATGTTTTATTCCCCATGCCTCCATTTGCCTATTGTCTATGATTAAATCATTTAACCAGACAGTAATTAAGGGTCAACCCTTGTACTGGGTTTACTGGGCTAACAATGAATTTTAAAAAATGCTTGTTGGAGCTAGTTGTCAAAAGAGAATGACCATCTAACAAAAGTTTTTTGGGGTCCTCTTTTGTCATTGTACCAACCAGGCACCTCAGTGCCCCACAGCTATGTTGGGGTCTACTAGCCAATCTCCATAACCCCTCTGACTTAATCCATTATGTGCTGGGGCCAGTCATGGATCTTGTGGGCATTCTAGGGGTTCAACCAACTCCACATCTGTCTAGGTTTTTTTGTATGTCCTACCCATTTTCATCTCTATTGCTGTGACATGGTTGTGTCTAAGAGTGGGATTACAATGGGGACATTGTGGCATATCGCCTCACCTCTGTAGCAGCCCAGGTAGGTCCATACCTCACCTCCTCTTTGGACTGTACCACTTCACAACATCACACATCTCCACCAGGCATCATTGCGGGAGAAGCTCATGTCATGTGCCCTCACCCTGGATAGGCATACCTATCCTTCTCTACCACTCCATCACTCACCCAACTTAAGATCTAACTTTTGAAACTTTGAGCCATTTAAATGGAAATCACTGTACAGTGAGGAATGGTATATTTATTGTTTTCTGTGCTGTAGTGTGATCTCAGAGTTAATATATTTAATTAGCAGAGGGGAGTGGGTCTATATCACTTCATCAAAGTGCCCTTTCAATGAACAGCATTTAATTGGAAATGCCATTCATTGAATTCCGCTCTTGTGGGGGGCTGTGCTTCCCACACACCCCACTAATTATATATATCAACTCGGAGATCAGACTGCAGTGGGGAAAGGGCAAATTTCTCAATCCTCACTGTACTGCGATCTCAGTAAGAACAGTTCAATGAATGGCATGCTTGATGTAAGTGCACTGAAAATGCCATTAGCTAAACTGATTTTTTCACTGAACTAATAGGGACCCGTGAGGGGTTGGAGTGGGGGGGAACATAAAAAAAAATATTTTTTTTTTTTGTTTGTATTTTTTATTTACATTTCAAAGTTTCAAAACTCAGATCTTATGGTATCAACCATAAGAAATTTGAAGTTTTGAAACGTTGAAATTTAGAAGAAGACCCATTGTTATACATCATATAACCTAGGCAACATTACATAAAGTATTCAATTCCTGCCCCATCACATACGACATAACCAATCATGCACTGATATAAATGAAAACCAACCACACTGACACAATCCTAGTTGCAAGCATTTTATATCACAAACCATACTGACACACTCCCAGTTGCAAACATTATAGATCACTTATAATCTACCCTATCATTTTCAGTCAAACATTACATAGCTCATTAAAGTTCTGCCTTCTTTTAAACCTCATTTCTCCCTTGTATATATTCTTCACACAATTCCCATGTTTTCTTATGTAGTTTGCTTCTTTTTCCTAAAGATCACAATTCCAGTTGTTTTATCTCTGTTACTATATTCACTAATTCTAATATATTTAGTTTAGATTTTAATTTCCATTTTCTAGTAATTGCTTTTTTGGCAGCCACCATAATTAGAGACAGCAAGTCCTTACCATATCTAGACAATTCTAATTCTGTATTATAGCTCAGAAAAATTATCTCTCTTGGCATCTCCAACAGTACATCCTGCAGGAAATCCTTAAAGTCTGCCAACTCACTGCACTCCCAGAAAATATATTCCCAATTATCTTTAAGCTGCTTTGTTGAATCAGAGCATCAAACTTTTTTAATCCCCACTCAACCACAGATGTTGCAAGAGTTACCAGCAGCCATTACAGTGTACCTATGAGGATGAATCCTGACTGAGTACATTTTACCAAGAAGTGTCCAATCTTTCCTTAACCATGGACAAATAGTGCTTATCAGGTCTGTAGACCAGAGTCAGTCTTAAAAGGCATTTTTTACACTCTTAAATATCTCCATTGTATAATAGGCCTCTGTTTATATAGAGGCTTGTTTCTACAGATTATAGATAGGGGATATGTCCTTAAGATATAATACTCATGATCAGCTTCTCTGTACTCATGCACTACATTGTTCATGGCAGGTTATTGTAAACTGTTACAGGCCCAAGAAGCTGAGGCTATCAGAAGAGCAGTCATGAGTCAATGTAACAGGAGTGGAAACTCAACATGTAGACTTGTAGAAGCAAAGTGTGGAATACCTTTCCCTCATTTATTTGGACCGTATTAGGAAAGTAACAGAAAATGAGAAAAAATGCTACTTTTGGCAGTTAGCACAAATGGTTAAGGCTATGAGCTGTTAATAAACTGGTTACTTTAGTCCAGGAGTTGATTGTCTCAGGCTTCATTTCTTTGATGTGTAACCTTAAGTAAGTCTCTTAACCAGGCAGTGCTTAGGGACAACTGAGAAACTGGGCTAGGCTTCACAATGATGTCATGGACAACATGCCTCATAATTTTCAACAATGTGGCATTAATGGAGTGCATCTGGCACCTGTTATAATTTTGTTTTAATTTTAAAGAAAAGTAAATTGAAAGTATCTACCTGCATTTACTGTAGCAGAATTTTGTAATCCAGATGTTGTTATTTAAAATGTTAAAATTAGTTTCATGAATTTTTTGCCAATAGCTTAACTACAGCAAGTATAAATTGTTTTAGCAGTGTGCTGATTTGAATCTTTTTGGAGTGTAATTGTTGTAGTTTCAACTAAAATAATGTATTTATTTAACATTGTTGACCAGGAAAGTCCAACTTGGGCAGAGCCTATTTTCAGCAGAGGCCCAGGAAAAAATACACCCGACGCATGTCTTTGGAATGTTGGAAGAAACGTAAGAAACGCATGGAGGACATGCAGACTCCATACAGAAGGAACCCAAATCAAGAATTGAACAAGAAAACTGCTTGTTGTGAGGTGACAACTTTAACCTCTGCACCACTGCGCCACCCAAACTCAGTTTATCCAATAAAACAGATACATCTAATGGCTATTTTTGGAAGCGGTATACAAGACATGGTTTTGTTCCAGTCTGCTTCTTCAAAAAGGGCTGCATCAGCTACACTTTATGTTGTATGGATTTCTGTTGCTGCACAGCATTTTGTGACTGGTCTTCGGCTATACATTCTAATTCTTCTAAAATTTTAAGGAAATATTTAAAAATTGCTGTTGCTGTCATAGCATATGCCACCCATCTGATATCAGAGAGGGATTTTAAGACCCTTTCATTTATAATACAGCCTTTAAGAATTTTCCACTAGCTGGTTGATGCTGAAAAAAGCTATAGAGCAACTGCACTTTAGAGAAGAAATTAACCACTTCTTGACAGCAGTCAACAGCACTTTGGCCTACCAGATTTAGTGAATGGGCTGCACAGGGCACATATATAGCAAACTTCTTTGTTTCTAAAAATTGTTTTGCTTCCCCTTATAATACCCAGACATGTTAGCAGTGTTGTTGTAAGCCTGACCTCTACATTTTGAAAAGTTTAGCTTATAAACTTACATTTTTCACTGGTATAGCTTTTCATTTCCAGAAAGGTTAAAAAGCATTCAGTAGGCTGTCCATCTTTTAAAAGTACAACACTTAACTGGTTGATATGTGATAGATCTGGTGATGAATCAACTGACAAACTAAAATAACCAGAAGATTTTACTTCCGCAACAATGAGCATGTCGATCTTTTGAGCCTTTAATTGAATGAGATCCTCACAGGTGAATTTGGACAGGTAAGAATGCCTTCCTTTGCCAGAATTTCCATATTTTGAAATGTGACCTGCTAAAAATGGATAAGACTGGCGAATGAGCTCAAGCAGCCCTAAAAAATTCCCATTTTGCAATGATCCAAATCTTTCTTCTGTTCTTCAAAAAGCCAAGCCACGTTCAGCTAACATACAAAGAATAGCTATGACATGCCTCAAGACATGTTCCCAGTAATCACATTCTTCCTGAATTTGTTTTTCCAACTGTTGCCCCAACCCCACACCTTGTCTGTAAGTGCAAGTTAAGTATGTTAGCACAGAGTCTCGGAGAGTAGTGCTTTTTTCATGATGATCAATTACAATGGTATTTGCCAATCACTGAACCCTTCTCTAATAAAAATGTGAGACATTTTTAGGAACAAATAGTTTACAAACAAAACAGTAAACTGGTCCTTTTGATGGTGAATATAATAACCTCTTTCACTTGTATTTCTCATCACTGTCTTTTGTCCCAATTAAAAGTTTTTGTGAACAGTATCTTGCAGGTTTTGTACTATTGAAATGCAGGTAAGACTTGTCAAATGGCCCATTGTGGTGTTGATGGTCACTGGGTCCACATGCAATCCAATAAGCCATATCATCAGCAGAGAAATCAAGCAACAACTCTGGATTTTTGCTATATTTACTTCATCCTATGCAAACTGAATCATTTCACCACCATCACCATGGTCCACTAAACGTTCATTTTCAGCAGTTATTTCAACCTTAGAATGTCTTGTAAAGCAACTTGAATCAACATCTGCAGTAGAGGTATCAAGAGAATTTACAGGAAAAGTGGGATCAGTAGTAAGACATGCTAGGTGAACCTGCTTGTGACACCTCAGTGATTCCAACATCATCGTATTTTGATTCTGAAACGATCAAAGTGGTATTTGTGTCCACTTCTGATGACAGAGATTGTTTTTGATCTGGAATCGGTATATCGTGTTGTGGAACTCGTGTGAAGAAATCAGTCAGCTTTGCAGTCTTGGACACTAAATCCAAAGTCTTCTCTTGTTTCTTTTTTGATAGTTTCACTTTTGTCCACCACAACTTAACTGAAAATGTTTCATCTTGGTTCTTGGGGTCTGTAAAATACAGAAACAAAAAGAGTAATTTGTTTGTATATTATGTGGTAATCAATGGAGTTACACATATCACAGGCGGAACCATACAAACAATTTTAATTAGTAGCTTAGAGCTGAATCTTGTACTATTATGCTTTAATTAATATAGACAGATTTTGTCTCAGAATTTGTAAACTGAAATGTGGAGTCGCTGGGAGCACGGTATAAATTAGTAGCATCAGCGGGACTCAATCACATGTACTAGCACATGGATGCAGGCCGCCTTGTGTCACACGATGAAATAAACGTAGTCATTACTACCATCATGTGAGAAAAAAAACACTCATACCGTTCTCACCAGCATCACCATGGCACCACATACAAAAAGTTTTCATGGAGACACCACCAGCACCACATAAATTGATGTAATGAAATGCACACTCGGTTATCACCACCAATCCACCACCATGTGACAAATAAAAATCAGAAAATACATGCATAGTCAAAAGCAGCACTATACGGCATTTGACCATTTTCACTACATTTCATTAGCACTACCAGTCCACAAAATTATGAAACATTAATTACATTATTTATTGTCAGTGTCATAAAAATTGAAAGGAGAAACAGAAAAAAAGGAATCAGTTTACTTACAAAGTTACAATATTAGCAGATTGTGTTGTCGGTACGCTGGACACTGAGTGAGCTAGTGGGTGCCGCTGCACCAGTGCATGCATGAAAATATTTATTTTGTTTTCATATAAATTTATTGTACAAAATTAACATTTTTTCAAATTATCAAACAAAATATGTATGCTAATAGTATGCTATGGATTATCATACATGCCATAAAATTATCATACACGTACAATAATTATCGTACATCTGGCAACGCCCTCACTCTCAGTGGATGACTGAATGGGACAGCTGACATGACCAAGACAAGAAAGATCACATGAGCCTTGGTGGACTGTGTGGCGGTTACCAGATTCTAATTTTGTTGGTTTTCTAAAATGAATATATATCATTAACCACTATTTTTACTATTTTATTATTATTTTTATTATTGTATATATATATATATATATATATATATGCATTTTTTTTATTTATTGTGGGAGCCCCTTTTTGTGGAACCTGGTTCAGCTGCACCCTTTTCAGTTTTGCACCATATGATCCATAGTAAATTCGGCAATGGAAAATTTCTGTGGTGTCCCCCTTCCCTTGATGCCCTAAGCACTTGATTATTTTACTTAATGGTTAATCCAGCACTGAACTGAACCCAAGTTTCCATCATGGTTTAGTAAGACAAGCATGATCACAGCAAAGTCAAATTCAGCAATAACAAAGAAAAAAACAATGAAACTCACAACACCAAAAGACTGCAATCACAGAATATATGGAATCCTGAAACTTGGCCCCTCATTATTTTTCTACTGTATACTTGATTTTTGAAAGAAGTTGACAGCTTTGCTCCAACATCAAAATAAGTGCTCTGTTTCTCTGCACCATGTTATGGGCACATGTTTTATGCATTAATGAAATACATTTGGACAACTCATGCTACGTTTTCTTATGTAAGTATGATCCCTATGCATTCGACCTTAATCTGATTCAACAGACATTATTGAATCTTTCCCAACACTTCTTTTGGCTTAGATTTCTGAGCAAGTGCAATACTTTGATTTAACAGCAGCAATATAAGGTTTACTTTAAGAGGATAAAGCTTCCAAGTGTTGTGCCACTGATAACTTCAGCAGACAGAAGTGGTTTGTTTTAGTGATGTCACATTAACCAGAATGGATGTGCTTACTGCTATCTATATACAAGATTACAGATGATCTGTAAAACAACTCTGTAAATAGCAATGACTGCCAACTCATCTACTCAGTGGTATCAACAACTCACATAAAGGCCATTGTTGATTGTGAATACTGAACTGTTCACAAAGCCATTGATCCAACAATATCTAAACACCTTACAAATTCAGGATATCAGTAACTACCAAATTGTATTATTACAGAACCAGTTTTGAAATTTAATTCCATAGCCTTATAACACTATATTTAGTAACCCAATTTAATGTAGTCACTCCTTTATAAGTACCATGAAACATTTACAGATAATAAGTAGAGTCTTTGTATAAAATCCAGTTCCATTCAGCACCACATAGTCAGCTATTGTGGCTCCAGCTTTGTGCACACAAATATCTTTCATTCCATCTCAAAAATGCATTAAAGAAAAGTATCCATTACTCATTTAGAATATAATAAAGTAATACATTGGTGCTATATTAAAAAAGTGCTGGCATTTACTTTCAGACTGTGAATAATTAACCATTGTTAATTGTGTTGATGACCGGCCTCCTCTGACCTAAGGCATGGGCCCATACTAATGGTGAAAAGAGTCTATACACTTCTATTGCCCTAGGTAGTAGCAATTTTCTAGGTGTCCACTGTGGGTTATGTGCTAGTTCTGCATACTAAAAGCTGGATGTAAAACCAATCAATATAGCAAAAGCCAGAAATTAACTAAATATTACTAGATTGAATGCAGGTTCACTAACAGGATGCAGCTTGAAAGAGGATGATACGAAGGTAAAGAGAAGACTGGACATCCTATGTATCCAGGAGACAAGGTGGAAGGCCAGTGCAGCAAAGCAACTTGGCTTGGGATCCAGAGGGTACTAATCAGGTGGAGGATAGACTGAAAATAGTGTGGGAATTGTGGAGAGGGAGAGGCTGCTGAAGACTTTGACGAAAGAGTGACAAAATCATGGATGTCATCAGGAAGAGCGGCAAACTTGTAGTGATGTGTCTCCAGTCTAAAGGTACATCAAAATTCATAATGTCAGCCCATGCCCCATAGCAGAGTTGTAATGGTGAGAAAAAGGGTGCATTCAGCAGTTGTAAGATCTACTTGATAAAGTGAGACAAAATGAGTTGGTGTTGATAATAGAAGACGTGGATGCTTATATTGGGTCAGACAGAACAGGACATGAGGATTGCCTTGGTCTACATGGGTGGGGCAACATGAATAAAAAAGGAGAGGCCATTCTAAGCTTCTGCCTGACAAATGGCTTGATGGAGGCCTAGACATGGTTCACCAGGAGAGTCAATTGCAATATCATGTACAAGTGTGGTCAACATGTAACTCAGGTGCACTTCTTACTAGGAAAGAGGGCTTTGGGATAGAAATAGACATTGCAAACTTATCTGTAATGAAACTGTCTGTCTCCAGCATAAAACACTGGTGGCCTCAATTAGCTGCAAGCAATGATCAGAGAAGGCTCTAAGATTAACAGAGACTAGATTGAAGACATGGAAATTAATTGGAATGAAAGCACTTGAGATCAAGGAAATGCTCCAGGCTCTAGCACCTCAGACAGAAAGCAAAATAGGTAGAGTCAAAGAAGAAGAAGAATGGTGGCACCTCAAAATAGCATGTGTGAAGACTGAAGAACAGACAGGAGGCTGAGCCAGGTATGGGAAGAAGGGATAGAAAGAAAGGTAGTGATGTAATGCAAAAGTCCAGCAAATTATAAAAAGAAGGAAGGAAGGAATAAGAACTGGAAGATAGAAAATTCAAACCAACCTAAGATGGATTACTGGTTGGCTAAGAAAGAAGCTAAGAGAGTAGTTGCAATGGCAAACAACAATGTGTCAGAGAAACTCTACCAACTTCTAGAAAGTGATTCAACAGATAGCGCAAAAAATTCTATCAGGTTGCAAGGCAGAAAAAGAAAGATAAAGAGGACAGCTATCACAGACACCATTCAGAAGGGATACGAGCAATGTTCTACTCACTAGTCAAGAGGACATCAAAGGCAGATGGACACAGTACTTAGAGTAGTTTCTGAAAGATGAAATCACCAACAAAGTTGTACTATCCTAAGCACAACCCAAAGTGAAAGAGGATGAAGAATCCACCTTTGAAGAAGTAAAACCAGCTCTAAGGAAAATTAAGTCCATGAAAGTCACAGGCTCACATGAAATCACTTCAGATGTGATCAAGATGTTGAGTGAGTTAGGGTACTCATCAAAGGATGGACGTACAAGTGTATCCTAGATGAATGGAGAATAAGAATTTTAGTGCCAATATACAAAGTGAAAGGGAACATTCACAAGTGCAGGCAGTACAGAGATATTAAACTCTAGATACAAAGTGAAAGGGAACATTCACAAGTGCAGGCAGTATAGAGATATTAAACTCTAGATACAAAGTGAAAGGGAACATTCACAAGTGCAGGTAGTACAAAGATATTAAACTATAGATACAAAGTGAAAGGGAACATTCACAAGTGCAGGCAGTACAGAGATATTAAACTCTAGATACAAAGTGAAAGGGAACATTCACAAGTGCAGGCAGTACAGAGCTATTAAACTGTAGTCACACTACATGAAAGTGCTGGTGAAACTGACCAATAAATGAATATGCAGAGTAATAGAAAGTACGATGGGAGATGGCCAAAACATTCAACATACTGTCCCTCTTGGTCATTGTAGACAAGCTCACAAAACTGTATATAAACCCCTATGTCACTCATTAGATGGCCAGCTGGCTCACAGATAGGCCACAAACCATCAGGATATATGAGTCTGTCTCCACAAAAAAGCCAGTCACAAATCAAATCCCCCAGGGTGTCTACTAATCTGAAATCAAAGCCAGTGTCAAAGGCCTTTGGCTGACCACGTTCACAGACAAATGCAAATTATGCAAAGTCACAGAATTCCCAAAAGATGAAAACTTCCCCCAAGAAGTCCTGACACAGACTACTAACTGTGTCAGAGTCATGACCTAAAACTCAGTTCTAAAAAAAAAAAAAAAAAAAATATATATGTATGTATATATATATATATATATATATATATATATATATATATATATATATATATATATATATATATATATATATATATATATACCAAAGACCGACAACAAAATTGACCAACTCCCATTTGCCGAAAACCATTGCCTGAGACCAAATGACTGAAATGTCAGTTGCCAAACTTCACTTGCCTGGCACTTCATTTGACTAACCCAAACCCTAACCCTAAGGTCCGAATATGCCACTTACCCACTGTAGTGCGACCCTGGAGTTAGACTCACTTACCCACCCTAACCCCAAGGTCCGACAGCCCCCACTTACCCTACCTTTACCCTAAGCAATATTACATCCCTAACCCCAAGGTCCGACAATATCACCCTACCTGCACCCTAACCCTAACTCACTTAACCCACCTAAACCCACAGTCCTCACTATCGCACACACCTGCACCCTAACTAACTCACTTAACCCACCCCTAAACCCACAGTGGGGAGGGGCATATTCCATTTACCTGTCGCTCTAACACTAATACTTGTCAGTCAAATGAAGTGTCAGTCCGTTGGTTTCTCACCTTGTCGGTCATCTGCGTTGTCATTTGGTCTCAGGCATTCGTGTCGGCAAAGCGTTGTCGGCATCTGAAGGTGACCCATATATATATATATATATATATATATATATATATATATATATATATATATATATATATATATATAAAATAGTATATTTTAGAAAGACAACCAGTTATAGAAATTACTGCATTGATAATACACCCTTAAGATTTGATCCTGTGGTTAAGGATTTAGGAATACAAGTAGGCAATAACTTGGCCTTTTACCATCATGTGTCTACTGTATTAAAGAAATCATTCTACACTGTGAACTTATAAGCAAGGAAGGACCAAGAGGGACTCACTAGTGCAAATGTCCTGGATCAAATTGTCCATACTCTGACAAGAGGACCAAACATTCTAGATCTATTCCTCACCAACATGTCAAACAGGTGCATTGTTGTAACTGATAGACTTCTACTAGTTATGACCACAAATCAGTCACCTTCAAACTGACACTAACACCATAGGTTCATAGGTTCATATTAGCCCGAGGGCCTATACAGGCCTAGCCATAACAATTCCCTGGCTATTTCTTCCCACACTATTTACTTCCCTGGACCCCTGTCTAGCAGAGCGACTGACATGACCCCCCAGGGTGAATTTCCTTTCTCCCAGCCAATCATCAAGGTTCCTTTTGAAGAGGGCCAAAGAGGCACTTTGCTTGACATGTATGGGCAGTCTATTCCAGAGTCTGGGGAGTCTCTAGGTCAAGAACCTATCCCTCTAGCATGTTTTGTTTATTGTGATGAAAAGGTTGAGATCCCTGGAGAGTGTGGCTCTGAGGGATTGGGATTTCTTTAAATGTAGCATGTTCAACAGCTCTGGGTTTGACATGGCCTTGTATGTTAAGCAGAGATCGCCTCTGAGTAGATGATATGCAACAGAGTATAGCTGGAGTTTTTTTAAAGCAGTCAGCACAGGGCATCTGCTTTAGGCCTGTGATTCTTTTAGTGAGGTATTTCTGAGGCCTTTCCAGTTTTTGCAGGTGTCTTGAGAGGTACATACCAAATGGGGCCTTGTATTCTATAATGGGTCTAATAAGAGTAGAGTACAGTGGGGCAATGGCCTCCTTTTTCCTGGATGAAAAGCCCTTAATGATGAGGTGTGCCACATAAAAGGATTTCCTGACTGTTGTGGTGATGTGGTTATCGAAGGTGAGACCACAATCCACCTGTCTCCCTAAGTTTCTTATTACACTTTCCTTGTATAGTGTACTGCCACCTATGTGGTAATTCGCGGGTACATGTTTTTTCCCTAAGGAGATAACTATACATTTCTTGGCATTGAGCTTGAGCCCATAGCTCTGGCACCAAGCATCTGTTTCTGTAAGGCCCTTTTGTAGAGAATTTTTGTACCAGAACTCACAAAGGGTGAAATCAGACTAAAATTTTCACCAGGGCAAACTATACCCTCCTAGCCAAAGGTATTCTAAGCCCCACACAAAGCTGAAAGTGGTAATTATCCCAAAGCTTACACTAAAGCCCTGTACAATCACTTGCATAAGTGTATAAACTTGGCTGTACAAGAAAGAATCAAAGCTAGAGCCCCAAGTAAAATCAAGCTGCCATGGTGGACTTCCAGCATTAACAAACTCTACAATAAATGTAAACTATTGCTGTCCAAGAACACAAAGACAAGGACCCAACAATGGAAAAGCACCATCCTCAGCCTTAACAGACAAATAAGACAACTTGTCAAATTATCCAAGAGCTCCTTTGAGAGAAACCTAGCATGTACAGCCAAGGATAACTATAAGGCCTTTTACAAGTACATATGTAACCTAAAGGATAGGACTCAAGCATGTGCAGAACTAGTGGCCAATCGTATCACACACACTGACCCCACAGAGATAACAAACCTGCTAGTGGATAGGTTTGGTGAAAATGTCACTCCCTTATCCCCTCCTAAATTACAACAAACCCTCCCCCAACCCCCCCCCCTCACGCTTACATATCTGAAGATCAGGTTCTCAAAGCTCTGTACAAGGCAAAGAACATGGCCTCTATGGAACCAGATGACATCCCAGGTTGTCTTCTAAACAGGCTAAAAGATGAACTAGCATTACTATTAAGTACCCTTTTCAATCATAGCCTAACCACAGGTTTGTTCCAGTGGAATGGAGAACAGCTACTGTTATTCCACTCCACAAAAGTGGCCTAGCAACAGACCCAGGGAATTACAGACCCATAAGCCTGACCAACCTCACCTGTAAGGGCATGGAACATATTATTATGGACTTCATAAATAAAGACATAGGTGACCTCCAAACCCTGGACCCTATGCAATTTGGCATCATGAAGGGCAGATCCTGCCTTTAAATTTGGTGGATTTCTTTGAAACGAAGGCCACTGAGGAGGGTAAATCTGTGCACACAGCATACCTCAACTTGGCAAAGCCGTTTGACAAAATCCCACATTCAGGCATTACCAATAAACTTAGAAAACTGAATGTAAACCCCATCACTGTAAGATGGGTTGCCAGCTGGCTCACAAACCAGTCACACACTACCAAAGTGGGTGACACCACATCAACCAGCAGACCTGTTACCAGCGGCGTGCCACAGGGGTCAGATTCAGGCCAAAACTAAAGGGTTGTAGCTAACCAAGTTTGCAGATGGCTGCAAACTAGGTGCAATCATTGAATTCTCAAATAATGTCAATATACTCCACGATGGTGTCACACAGGCCAATGACTGGTGTATTAGTCACAGTCTCAAACTGAATGCAAGGAAATGTATCATTGTTCCCTTCAGCACAAACAATGTCCCTTCACACTATCAAATCAATAACAATACCCTAAATACCTATGAAGTGATAAGGGACATGGGATCACAGACTGACCGTGACCTTAACTTCAACTACCACATGTCTACCATTGTAAGGAAAACCTTCCATGTAGCTCACTTGATTAGTAAAGGTATAGCCTCGACTGCAAAAGATGTTATAACCCCCTATACTCAGCACTTATTTGGCCCATAATTGACTATAACACCCCATTCAATATGTACTGTACTAAACATCTACAGCAATTAGAGAGACCTCAGAGGTTTCTAACAAAGAAGATCAAGGACCTCCAGCAGACTGACTAAAATCCCTGTCACTATACTCTGTATCATATGGATTTCTTAGGGAAGACATATGCCTGGCCTACAGAGCAATCCAAGACCCAACGCTAATGAACTTACTGCATATCCGTAAATCAGTTGTGTCTAGGGTTACCCATTCCAGGCCTGCGACTTAAATAGGACATGCTGGAGAGACAGATTTATCTCCCAGTGACTGACACATCTTTGGAAAAGCCTAGCAATTCATGTGAAAATGAGCACTCTATGACACTGTTCAGGAGGAGCCTGGATGAGTGGATGGAACACCATAATTTCTTACCAGGGAGAGTACCCACAACCCTCTTGGACATGGGCAGTCATCACTAAATGCAATCTTGGGTACTGACTACTACCTCTAAGGTATTACATTGGGTTGAAATGTCTAGGCTTAAAATGACCTCCAGATCGATAGCCTAGTAATCTAGTATGATCCTATGGCATACATGTCCAAAGATGTTATGGCTCCATTCCATTTAGCCCTCATCATACTAATCACTCAGTAAAATGCCCTCTTCAGTATGTATCTGACCAGGCATATGCAACAACTGGAGTGTCTTTAGAGGTTCCTCACTAAAAGAATGCATGGATATTTTGAAAGAATTTGATACTGTTCCCCATTATAAGATAATTTCTATAATAACTGAAAATGATTTGAACTACTATATTATAAGGTGAGGAAAGAATTGCGTGCCCCAGTGAACTTGTAAAGTGAGAATTAAAAGTAATCATTTCAGCAACAAAATTAGTTTCCTTTTGTGTTCCTCTTGGATCTGTCATGTGACATGTGTTATTCAGTTATTTATGGCATCTTTTCCTATTCATAATGGTTTGTGGATAAGTAAATATGCTGATGATATTAAGGTCGGTTCAGTTACTCCAAATCTGGAAGATCATACTAGATTACAATGATATTTAGATGAGTAATTACTTTGGGTTACTACTAATAAAATGGAATTTAATTTGAAAATGACGTTATGCACTTTAGAAAAAAATAATCCATGCTATCCACATGTAACGGATAATTGTTTTATTAAGAAAGTGACCGGTATTAATGACTTAGGTATTAATATTGATATAGGATTATGTTTTGATTTCCATTTAACAGAAATAATAAGAAGGTGATATTATGAATTATGAAAACACACACACACATATATATATATATATATATATATATATATATATATATATATATATATATATATATATATATATATATATACACATACACACACACACACATATATATATATATATATATATATATATATATATATATATATATATATATATATATATATATATATATATACAGTAGGGCACAGACAAAGATTTGAAAGGATACAAAGGTCTTTTACTTATCAGATAAGAAGGTTAAGGGGCATTAGTTTTGAAAGACAGTTGAAATCACTACCTTTATTCTCTATCAAATATAGGTTATGGGGAGCACTTAATTGCAATCTGCAAATGTTTTCTTTTCAATTGTATTGTTAAACTTCAGGATTTGTTGGTGACCAGAAATAATAACTACCTGGTTGAGCTAGAACACTGTAATTTGAGGATAAAGAAAACTGTTTTCCTTTTAGGGCCGGTAGCTGGTAGAATTCTTTACTTTCAAAAATAAAGACATTAAACACTATTTTGCAATTTCATTATGGCCTGGATAATGTGGTGGGTGATAGAAGTTTTAATTCTAGTTAGTATGGAGGTAAATTCATTGAAGGCCTCAACAGGCTCTGATTTTATTGAAACATTGCAACATTGTGTAGAAAACATGTCCTGCATGGATTGCCTCAAAGCTTTATTCGTGTACTCAATCTCCTACAGAAAGGTATGTATCTGCTAAAATCTACTTCTTCTCTGGAACAGACTTTCAATCCATCTAAAGCAGAATTCCTCCTTGCATGTATTCAAACACAACTTTGAACAGTGGATGGGTGTTTGTAAATTTACCCCAGATCTGCTAGCTATGTCCCCATTAGAAAGCAGAAACTTGTAAATGCTCAACCAGTCATTCTCACATTTTCCCCAATAAAAATGATTGCCCTTGTAACCTGTGAAATACCTTTGGGAAGCAAGGCTGAGCTTAAAAAGGAACTTTAGGGTTTTTAGCCTGGTAATCACTTCTAAACCTACAAACCTATGAGCAGTTTGGATTCTGATCAGAATACTGTACACCTGATCTGATATTTGCAGAGAGACAGCTAGTTGAGAGGAAGCTGAAACTGGGCCATCCTTGACTTGGAGAAAGCATATGACACGGTCCAAGAAAGCTTATTTGGGCAGTAATGCTATAGTTGAACTCTTAGCAGCACTGATAAAATTTGTGCACGGTATATACAAAGACCCAATGGCATAAGTACAGTTACTGTTCAGACTCACAGTAGACTTCTCAGTGGGCATGTGTGTTTCTCAGGGTTCAGCTCAATGCCCACTGCTGCTCATATGCCTCATGAATTACATTAGAAAACAGGCTGAAGGGGACAGATCAACAATGCTGTTGTATGCAGATGATGTGCTATTAGAGGCAGACTCTGAGCAAGAAATTTAGAAAATGATAGGAGAAGGGAATGCACAACTGAAGGCATATGGGACTAAGCTGTTTCTTGGCAAGACAGTTGTTATGGCAGCAAGTGGGAAAAGTCAGAAAAACACTTAAAATTAAGTAAAGGGGGAAATGGTGGAACAGGTTAATAACTTCAGGTATGTGGGAGGCATGACTGAGGAGAAGGTAAATCTAAATGAAGAGGTTAAAGCTAGAATCAGAGGTATTGTAGATAATTGTCACAAAGTATTATGGATAGTATCTTACAGAAGAATGGCAAAGAAGCTGAAAAGTAAGGTGTATAAAACAGTGGTGTGGCCAGTGCTTCCTTATGACACTGAAACATGGTCAGTGAAAACATGGCAGTTAAGGGATCGTCAGGTTATGGAGAAGAATTGCCTAAGGTGGTTAGTATGGCACACACTGTTGGAAAAACAAAGAAATAAAGATATATGACTTGAAGGAAAAGTATCCACATTTTCACAGAAGGTCAAGACGGACAGGTTACAGTGGTTCACTTGTATGTGGATAAGAGAAGAACACAATATAATTAAGCAGATTTACTATATAGAGGAAGAAGGTAAGAAGAGATGAGGCCATCCAGCCAAGAGATGGAGGGACTGTGTGAGAGAAGACCAGTAACACCTGGACAAGACAACTGAAGAAGATAGCAGAGTGACACCGAATCAAAAAGGTGACAGTTGATGTGACACCTCAATTCAAAGTTGCAACTAGGGTGCAACAAAAGCTGTGACTGTTCTGGTCTCAAGTGTCTAGGGACCTAATGACCTGGTGCTGGTGGTACAGGAGTGTAGCATTAACATGATTTATATATCTGCAATGACAGTGTGGCTTCATAAATGAATGTTCAGTACTTCATTTACACTGATGGCTGAAGTACTCACCGAAAGTACACTTTATTGAATACCAGAAAGCCAAACCATACTGTACTGAACAACGGTTGGCAGTCTGTGATTCTTTGGCAGAACAGGTGCGGTGCTTTTTCATTGCTATTGAACTTTGTAATGGGGGAACCTATACTGCAGATGGAAGTTGTTATAGATTGTGGTACAGTGAGGAGAATGAAATATACCCTTTTCCACTGTAGTGCGATCTCGGCATTAGTATATATAAGTAGGGTGGTGGGGGTGCAGGGGGGGGCGTGACCCCTGAAAAAAAATCTGTTTGCAGTGTTTGTGTTAGTGTTTTTGTAATTTGGTAATCTGCTGTTCGTGATAGTGAGTTTTCGTTGAACTGCACATTTGCTAAAGTGGAGTCGGCTTTCTGGTAATTGATAAAGTGTACTTTCTTTGAGGAGAAGTAGACCTATATACATATACATACATACACATGCACACACACACACACACACACACACACACACAGATGTATATATATATATATATATATATATATATATATATATATATATATATATATATATATATATACATATACATATATCTACAGATAGATATACATATATTTAGCTTTAAACTTTGTAAAGACTTGTTCTTTTCCCTAACTTTAAGTTAAGTGGATGCCAATTTCAGGGAACTGCACAACTCCCAAAGTGCCAGATGACCTACCTATAGTTCTGCCCAGACGCATGTTAAAATAGGGAAAAACAACCCTGTCTGTGATACTAATTACCCTACTAGTTTTATATTTTCATGAAAAAATGACACATCTTAGAGCCTATACAGCATTTCTGTCTAAAGATACCATGAGTATAAAACTGATACTTCCATCCCAGTCCCCATCCAGTTATTTGCACATATACTGCCCCTGACACATGCACACACACACACACACACACACACACACACACACACACACACACACACACACACACACACACACACAGACACATACACGCACAGTGACTGGCTAATAGCCATAAATAACCTTTCATTTTATTTCCTATCAGAAATAGATTAGTCACAGTGGACAACAATGTTATTTTTCACAACTGATGCAGTTTCATATTGGCACCTTCCTTTCTTTTCATCTAGTAAGTATTTACTTTCAACCTAACGAGTGTGACACATCCTGCTTGTCATCAGTAGTTTCTACAAAGGACCTGACATCTTGCCACTTATTTGACAAGGCATAAAAATAGCACACTGTCAAATAAATGTCATCCTCTTCTTGACAGGACCTTAACCTTAAAATGCTTCAGATGCATTTTAATGTATTTTCTGTTCATTTTAAAGAGCCAAGTGCTTTTCCCTGACAAAGCTTGACACAGATCTTGGGCAAGCTTTTGAAATGACTTATCATAATGTAGCAGAAGTAGTATAACTTTTCATATAGTGTTTTGGCTATAGGTGACAATAAAATCAGCTGTTCTAGGACAGGGGTTTCCAGTTAGTATGAGTATGACTATGCAAGTATTACAGGAAGACGGACAGTGGAGACTCACTTGTCCACAGGTGATTGTTGTTACACTTTTAGCTTGACCTACTGTACACACCAGGCTGGAAAATATTGTTGCAGGTGGCCCTAATTAGACCTAGATAACCAAACCAATATTGTAATCCTTTTTGAAACAATATCCATCAGTATTATGCTTGAGAAATGAGGTGGACAAGTACATTAAATTTTATACACCTCAGTATGATCTGGAAAAGGTTGCAGTCTGCATCAAACTAGAAATGATTGATGATCTGTATTATGCAGAACATCATTTTGCACAGAAACTAATCACTCAGGAAAACTTACTACACTGCAATAAATAGATAATTGAGCTTTCTCACCCAGCCTGTGCACAGTGGTAGGACAGGCTATGAATTTTATTAGCTTTGCAATGATTTTTATCTAACCTATTTTGAGAATTACCAGATTAAAGTAAAGCATGCAGCTTAGGACATTATGATATGATCAGAAGTGTATAGGGCACCTTGTAGAGGGGGTGGCGGAATGTTCAGTCCATTTTTCTTTTGTAACAGCCCCCTCCAACAATACGTAGCCTCAGCCTACCATGCATTTGGTTGTTTCACTTTCAGTGCAATACTTGTGACTTTGGATGAGAGCCAGGTGTGAGAAGCAAATGCGAGCAAGCTAATTATTTGATGGGAGAATGGGCAAAACATTTGCAGGCAGTTGTTATTTAAAGGCAGGTTGCCGACAGCTGATAAAACAACTTAGTTTATTAACTGCCTCACAGTGGTAAGATGCTCATCCCGGTTCCATAGGCTAACTGCTGAAAAATGAATTGTCACTAGTTCTGGACTTGCATGTAGGTCTTTGCAATAACATCAGTAACATAGCACCAATAGCTGGGATGCCACTGGGGAGGGGGATAACGTCTAGAATCTGTCAATTGAATAAATATTGATGTTAGTGGGTCAGAGTTCTCTTTGATAGGGACCAGTTATTTTTTTCCTTACCCTTTTGCAAACATGTTACCATCTAGGAGATAATAGCACTGAATCTACAAAATGCCTTTGATAGTACTTGTAAATCATGCCATTTGCAACTGAAACATTAGGTATCAGGGAAGGAGCAAACATTTGTTTTTTTTTTTAATTTCAACCATATCTTCCACTCTGCACCAATAGCATAAAGCCAACTCACAATGTCTATCATGCAATGATACTCACTTTTTAAAACTTCTAGTCTGCTTCTGTAACCTAACTCATACAATGCCCTGTACTGTACAAAACACAGGCCTCTTAATTCATATACAAATATAAAATTTATTGTGCAGAAAACACTGACATCCTATTAAACTACTTAACAATATCCACAAAAAAAAAAGAACAAGGCACATCTAGAGTTAACACTCAACATACTTGTCTGTAGGTCGTTAAACACTGCTGATGTCTGCCATCTAATTCTTACTCTTTTTCATAATTTTATTTTATTGGTTAACAAACTACTACCTTCCAAACCACAAACATCCACACTTTCAGAGATCAGCCAAATATACATCTTATAACCTTCAGTCATACTGTCAGAAAATACTTTATAATCATCTTATTTTTTTTCCCAGCTAAAAATACTTTCCAACCAACCTATCTCTTTCCATTAAATATGAAACACTGACATAATTACAAAATGTCTTAAACTGTATATACAAATCAGAACTCACACAGCATTCCTTCTAAAATGTGATGACATTGTTCCTAACACTGGACCAGATAGTTTCAACATCAAAAATAAGGCTTACAATTCTACAATAAAATATATCATATAAACATTAGAAATCTTTCAAAGTTTCTGAACTTCACAGTTGGATGCATATACAGAAAACTCATAACCTTTCCTTAACAGAAACATGGTACAACCTCACATTTCAGAGATTAAAATCATCCCACCAGGTGATAATATAGTCCGAGTTGACAAGCCTACAACAAAAGGAGGTTGTATATGATTAATATATGATAATCATCTAAACCTAACCATCTCTTATCACCAAATTCCCTCCACCAGTCTCTCAATAACTCAGTCTGCCAAATTGTCCATAAATAAATAAATACAGCTAATTATAGCTAGCTATACTTCCACAGCCAAGCAATACCAGCAATTCCATTCTAAAAGAAATGTTCTCCTGGACCTCATCATAACTAAAACATCATACTCTCATTCTAGGAGATACAAATATAGACTTGTCACTAGACACTACAAACATCAATATCTTCAGCTTCACACAACTAATAATTTATTTTGCCAGACTAGGTAAAACCAGGGGGTAAAACAGTATAGTATAGGCTGAATATTAACTATTGACATAACCTGTATTCTTTCATCTGGCATTCTTCTAGACTCCCTTATTAATCACCACCCCACTTTTGCTATTTGGGATAAACAAAAGGTTCCAAAAACAATCAACTTTAATTGGGTACCTCGGGAGAAGTATTTCTCTGACATACTTAATTTTTTTTTTAAGCAATGCAACTGGCACCCCTAAAAATCTCTGCCTTTAGATGTCACTGTTAACTACTTCAGCAACACATTTTTAACAGTTCACAATCTTATTGTCCCAATCCACTGTTACAAAATCAAAAACATTACTCACTACTGTTGCATGGATAACTACTGTAGTTAAACCACTCATGGTATGTTCAGATAAGGCCTGAAAACAAAACAAGCAGATCTATAATTTTATATACACCAAGTCAAGTACATGGCCAGAACAACAAAACAATTCTCTTTCCAGCAACTGTGAAATAACCATAAACATATCCTCAAGACATATTGGATGGGGTATTCATACACTTTTAAAATCTAGTCAAACAATCACACTCGGCCCACTTCCACATGAAACAAGTAAAATACAGGCACTACCTAGAAAGACAGACAATGCTACCTCAAAAAAATCTCTTTTACTTTACCCCTATTATTCACCCATTCAATCACTTGAACCATTTCACTTTCTACCAATCAATATTTCAACAATAAAAAAGTTACTACCCTAATTCAAACCTCCACTTCTGCTCTTGACTTACATGCAGCAGAATACATTCAATGTGCCAGTGAGGGTATAGCCTATTCAGTCACTATACTTATTAACAGATCTATGTCTAAATTCTATGTCCCCTTCTCTGGAAGAAATGTATTTATTTACATTTGTTTACTGGGAAATTCCAACTGAACACAGGTCCTTTTTCAGTGGGGGCCCTGGGAGAAAAGCTCCACAAATCCCACACAATCAATTCACAAGGGTGGAAATCAACATGACCTCTTCAAATTTAAACCAATAACCACATTATCATCCCTCATCAAAGCACTGAAGAAATTTATCCAGAAGCAACTAAATTACCATCTTACACAGACAAATATATTATATCTGACACAGCATTGCTTTTGCCCTGGTCAGGCAGCACAATGGTACAGCAGACTGCATTGTCACAACACAGCAAGAGGTCCCCTGGTTTGATTCTCAGCTGGGGTGCCTTCTGTGTGGAGTCTGCATGTCCTCCATGTGTTTGCGTGAGGTTCCTAAGGGTGCTTCGGATTCCTTCCACATTCCAATGACATGCAGTCAGTGGAGTGGAAACACTAAACTGGCCATAAGTGTTAGTGTGTCTGCAAATGTGTGGCATGGAAGAACAACCATGGCAGGGCTAGCCACCAGGTGGTGTGAACCTTGGATCTAGATTGTCACTGTTGAAGTAACACCTCTACCCCATCTGCAAAAATGGGAAAAAAGGGGTTTTGGATGGATGGATTGATGGATGGATAGCACTGGAACTGCACTGCTAACCTTCCTAGATAATGCAATACAAGACACAAAACTGACCACCCCAAAGCCAGTTATACTGTTTCCCATGCTCTTCTACTTAAAATTATTTCTAAAATGGAGCTTAGTAACAATACAATAATTTGATGGTTCAGTTACAGTCTCCGTCATTGTAGCCAAGCAGTTAAGTCATTTCAGACTTTCTCTGAGTTTCTTCCAGTCAGAGCAGGAGTAACTTAAGGTACTTAGTCCAATCCTTTTTATCATCTTTATTAATGACATAACATTAGTACAATCCACAAATAATTCCATCATTATCTGTTTAGCCAACTCCCTTAATTTGATCGTTTACAATATGACATGTAGATAAATGTCATCTACATCAAACAATGGATCACTAACTCTCAACTTATTCTTAACCCAGGTAAGTTAAAATAGGGAAAAAGGGAAAGTAAATACTGTGGGAAGAAATAGCCAAGGAATTGTCATGGCTAGGCTTGTATAGGCCCTGGGGCCGATAGCCTAATACCAACCTATGAACCAATGAACCTATAAAACTCCTACTATTTGGCTCAGGGGAACGCAACATTATCTCAGTAAATAATGATTTCATTGAGCAAGTTCTGCATGCCAAACTCCTTTAGTAATCATTGACAACAAACTTTGCTTTAACAAAAAACATTAACTAGATAACCTTTAACATTCACAAAATGCTTCCTAAATAAAAAAAATCTACTTAACCTAGGTTGTATCTAAACAAACTGCTCAGACACTTCAAATACCCTAATGTACTCTTCCACACATTTATCAACATTCCCAAAACTCAGTAACAAAAACTTGAACAAGCATGTCACATGGTAGCCAAATATGCTGCAAACATCCCACATAAAACACACAAATGCAAAGCCCTTTACAAATTGGCTAGAGCTACCTAGCCTGTTACTTTTTCAACAACTAAATGCTATACACAAGATTCTGTTCAAGCCAGGCACCTCTGCATATCTATTAACTCTATCTGTAAAATATATCTCTTCTAGGAATCTGAGATCATAGTCTATAAATCTTCAAGTATGCAAATCAAACAACAGATGCAAAGATAGCATGCATAGTGATTATGTATCTAAAGAGCAGAACCCATTCGATTCATATCATTGATATGAACCTAACCCATATGCATTCCTCAAAAAACTAATAAAAAACTACCTTGCTTTGTAGTGGATGTGCCCTTGTACTTGACATTTTAAGTATTTACAGTATCTTGGTCTGTCATGGCCTGTTATCTTTCCTACTCCAACTCTTTCTTCTTCTGGATCCATCTTATTCATACAGTCTATATTAAATCAGTGAACGCTTAAAAAAGTGAATTATTAAAAAAATGATTTATCGACCCCATGTAGGCGAAAGCTTACAATCCCGAACACTCGGAACAGTGATTTTTGTTCCCAGGGAAAAAAAATCGATGTTACACAGAAAAAAATAAAAATAAAAACTTCAAAACATTCCATAATGTAGGTGGGGCTTCACCCCCACACCCCCCCCCGATGTGGGGGGCACACCCCCTACTTAAGTAAACCAACTTTGAGATCGCACTACAATGACGAAAATGGCAAAGTAACAGAGGCGGCCAAGCATTTTTTTTCCCAGGGAAAGAAATTGCTTATATGCTGTTTCGCTATTTTGCTGTTTTGTGCTTTCAAGTTTGATCAAGACACATTTGAAGGATTGCATCTTCGATTATATAGCAGGAACCTGATTCATAGGAGTCTTAACATATCTCATTTGTCTCTCGCACTGAATTTGTCAACAAAATCCCCAGTGATAGTACATCCACTCTAATTTTCCCTCATCATGTTCTCCCCACCTCCCTTACACTCTCATATGTCTACTTCTTTCCACAGCCTTATTGCAATATGGACTTCTTAGTGTCCTCCTTCTCCATCACTTACCTCTCCTTGCCTTCCTACTCACCTTATTCCATATGTGTATATATATATATATATATATATATATATATATATCAGCCCTCAGTTGTTACCATAACTCTGCCTCTGCTGTATTCTTCTTAAATGCACTGTCATTATTTTTAAGTGACCCTGCAGTCAGACCACCATCATTTGGATGTGTGTTAATGCTGTGATTTCACTAAACTGAACACTTATTTATTCCTTTGTAAAGTAACTATTTTCTGTTTCTACTGTTAATTTATTTTACGATATATTATTTTTTATTATTTGAAACTTTTCTCCCCAGGTCTCTGCTGAAAATGGCTTCTGCTCAGTTGGACTATCCCAGTCAACACATGCAAATAAATAAGAATAAATAAAACACTTCTTAGTTTAGTAAATGTAGCTTTGTGTGTTAGAAACCAACAATTTCCTGAAGCAACAAAGCACTGTGGGCTCCCCAATGGGGCAGCAGGTAGCATTGTCACCTCATAGCAAGAAACTCTCTGGTTCAATTCTCGGCTGGGGTGCCTTCTGTGAAGTGTCTGCATGTCCTCCCTGTCTTTGCATGGGTTTCCTCTGGGAACTCTAGTTTCCTCTCACATTCCAAAGACATGCACCTGGAACCTTTCTCCCTTGGCCTCCACTGAAAACAGGCTCTGTCCTTAATCAGGCTTTACCAGTAAACAAATGTTAAATAAATATTAACTTTAATGTGTATCATATGAAGTATTTGAGAAATCAGATAACCAGATACACACTAAGTACTTGGAGGAAGAAATCACCTCAGTGTTATCACCTGTCTGTTTGGTAAGGGTCGATTTAAATGGAATTAATTTTAGTCATACTGTAGTTCTAACATGCAATGATCTTGTCTTGCTTAAGTATAACATCAGTTGTTTGTTTTGAAGGAACAATGACAAGTGGGCAAAATCAACTACAAATATGTTTAAACAAAACAAATGGAAGTGCTGTACCTTAGTGCCTACTGCCTAACATACCTACTACTCCCTTCCATTTGTACTGAGCCTCACTAGTCTTATCACACCACAACATATACATTTTTCTATCGTAAATATGTCCGTACCACTGCCACCAAGTTCTGCATGACTCATACTACTACTACCTGTGCATTCCTTTTTAGATAGATTATACTAAAGTCATGTGATATCTTTGCTTACTAGACGTATATTACCCTCTAGTACCAAAGGATTTGTTTTCCTAATGTTATAATCACTGCAGATACTACAACAGTTTTATTAGCCACTATCTGATTGCCTGTTTGTTCATTTTGTACTGCCTGTTCGTTTGTTCTGTCTGAAATTCACAGTCTGGACTGAGACTACAATAGTTCAAACTCTGATCAGTGTTGCACCCCCAGTTTACAAAAATAGTTAAATAAACACACAAATATGTGAATAAATATAAATCAGAAGGTTGATTAAAATGGTCTGATGATATGTAATTCAACTATGGACAATTAAATCATCTTCATATGGAATAGGATACAAGAAGGGAAGGTCAAAAGGGCAACTATTTATGTAAACTGAAAAAAATAAGTGACCAACAGAGTCAAGTGCTTGAAGTCTGGAGAGAAATTGTACCTGGAAGGCACTCTTTCTGAAGTAATTAGAAAGCCAGGCCTTACCACCTACACTAAGATCCAGCATTAGACATGCTGTCAAGCAGCTGGATATGATTTGCCATATTAAAGCCTTAATAGAGATCATTAAATGGGCTCCTGTTAGGAGTGTCTTACCTGTTTCAGCGAGGATAGCATCAGTTGCATTCAAATAGCTGTCATATTTCTGATCATGTTAAAGCCACATCTAGTTAGTAATCCATGGCTGCTTGTAACATGACCTGTAACAATAGAATATATTTTGGAGTCTTGAGCTAAGCCAGGGCAAAAGGGCATTTGGGAGGGGAGCAACCAAGGCAGTTTCCAAGTCATGTAAAATGAGCTATAAAAGCAAAAAAAGTCAATAAAATTGCATTAAATATTTACAAATGACTCAATACATAACCTCTGGAATCATGGACAGAGAACATCAATAAATGTGCTTCAGTATTTCAGCAGATCTTTAAGAAATGCAAACACCTGAGTAACTTTAAACTTCTTTAAAATGAAAGCATGAGCTGAGTGTCTCATGTAAATTAAAGATGGCATCCAATACATCATCATTTTGAAAAAATGATATATTCAGGCAATGGTAGTATTAGTAAACTCTTTTCTAAGGTTTCCCATTCTCACAATGTCCATATACCATCTACTAAAAACAGCCTGTATAAATGAATGAGGGATTAAAGGCTTCCTTCCTGTCATGTTTATTTCTGTGTAGAAGCTTCCAGAAATTGCATGATTCTGAAATTGCAACCTGGAGTCATTTCTGTTCTGAAGTACAGGTGTGTAGAATATCAGACTTTCTAATTTTGTTTCTGCATTAATTCAAATAGCATTTTATTGTATATAGTAGCAGTATGTGTGTGTGTGTGTGTGTGTGTGTGTGTGTGTGTGTGTGTGTGTGTGTGTGTGTGTGTGTGTGTGTGTGTGTGTGTGTGTATGTGTGTGTGTGGTGGGGTCTGTACAATAGTTGTTACTGAAATTAGTGATTATGGAGCTGTTATCAGGATATGACTTTATATCAAATGCCTTCAGTAAGCATTATAAGTTGCCTAATGTCATAACCAACTGTAGACTTCAAAGAAATGTTAAAGAACAAAGGTGGAAGAAAAAAAAGTAAATGCTTCTGAAATAAAAGCATAGAGCAATACAACTAGTACACCGATTTGTCTAAGGCTGATATGTTGTTGATGTCTGTTTATGTCATAACTGTGTTAGCTTGCAGTAAGAACTTGGACAACATAAAAATCCCTTACCTGCATGGTATGACACTACCAGAATAACCTGCTTGGTAGATAAAAATGATACAGTAAAACTGTAGCATTTCTAACCATTGTCAGCTATGAAGTACAAGGAATAGGAGGCATGTCCTTTTAAAAGAAGCAGGCATGACTGCAAGGGTAAAATGGGAGTAAGCACTGCGAAGTATGAGGGAGTAAGTCAAAGCAGATTGACTCTCTGAATGACCATATATAGATGTAATAGCAAATGTGGACTAATTGGTCAGATGAAGAGGTAAACAGCACAGAAGGAAGCCTGGAGATATAACATATGGTTGTATAAATCAAGAAGGAACCATTATGCGTAGAATAGAAAGATCTAAGGTAGTTGAATAACACATTAAGGATTAGATATAAAAGGTAGAAGGCTCGACAAGGAGAAGGTCATGGTCAGTTGTCTGTCAAGTGCCAGAATCCGCCACATCACGCATGCACTTAAGTTTCTCCACAACAGGTACAAATATAACTTTGTCATTGTTGATGTTGGTGTGAATGACTTGAGATGTACCTCCATGGACTATATGAATAGAGGCGTGATTGAGATCTCAGAGTATGTGCCCCAGGCAGGTATGACCCTAGTCCTAAGCAGCATCCTACTTTCACCAAGAATGATACCACAATACCAACAAAAAATAATTGACTTCAACAATTGGCTTAGTTTCTGGTGCCATTAAAAGGGGATCCAGTATCTGTCTTCCTGGGATGACATGGTTGACAGGCTTCGATACTTTGCCAGAAATGGCCTCCAGCTATCACCCATGGGATTTCAGATCCTGACCAAAGCTCTTGCCTCCTCCATTGTGCCTTTTTAGGCAATGTACCAAAGACAAATTTTCCAACATAAAAGATCTGTCAAAAGCAAATTGAAGGTCATGCTGCTTAATGCTAGGAGCCTTAACCTGAAAATGCACTCAATGGAGGCTCTCCTCACACTGGAAGATGGTGACATCTGTTTGATCAAGGAAACTTGGCTCAGGGATGCAGATAACACCCCTGCCTTAGCAGGCTATACGTCATTCCACACATTCCGAATGAGGTTGGGGAAGACTAAGGGTGGTCTCTATCTTCATTAAGGACAGGCACACCTCCAAACTGGTTTGCCAGCATGACGCACTGGAACTACTCCAGGTGCAACTGACAGTTGGCATGACACCAATCCAAGTTATAGCCAGATTTAGACCCCCCCCCTTCATGACTCAGAACACCTACTCCTCCTACCTGGACTTACTTGACTCTATAAAGGTACCCCCTAACACCCTGATCCTTGGTGACTTCAACTACCCCATCATAGACTGAATGAACTATTCCTGCACTAACGCACTGTCTCAATGATTCCTTGACTTCATGAACTCTAATGCACTAGATCAGCTTGTCTCATCACCCACAAGGGGTGATAACATTCTGAACTTGGTTCTCACCAACATGGGTGACTGCTGCACTACTCCCATAGTATGCTCTTCCCTGGTGAGATCAGATCATCGGTCAGTCTAATTCAAAGTTTCTATCTCACTCAACCCCCTCCCAGCTGTACCCAGGCTAAAACACTTCTCAAAAGCTAACTACAACCTCCTAAGGGTGGGTACCAGTAGGTTCACTCTGCCACCCCCCCTCAGAGGATGCAGACAACTATCCTGAACAGTACACATAAGTGCAGTATGCAAGCACCTGTACAATAGCATGGACTCAGCCATACCCAACAGAACTAAAACTGCTACTCAAGGAAATACAAACCTGTCTGGTGGACATCCTCTATCAACAGGATTTACAACAAAAGGAAGAAACTGTTGTCCAAGGGTAAAAAGGAACAAATTCCAAATTGGAAAAACTTCCTCCTTAGCCTCAACAAGCAAATTTGATCACTAGTGCAAATCTCCAAAGCCAATTATGAATCAAATCTAGCCTTCAAAACATAGAGAAACCACAAACCCTTCTTCAGTTATGTCAGAAACCTCCATGGCAAAGCCAAGTTTTTTTTCTACATTAGTACTTAACGGTATAACTTATACTGATCCTGTTGACATAGCCAACCTGCTAGCAGATAAGTTCAATGCAAACGTCACCTCCAGGACCCCCCCAAAGGGCAATTTGACATCACTGATACTTGCCCCTCACCTCACATCTCCATAGATCAAGTGTTAAAGCCCCTATCCAAGGCAAAGAACACAACTTCCATGGGACCTGATGGTATCCCAGGCTATATTCTGCACTATCTCCAGCAAGAACTACCTTTGCCATTGACCACCCTATTCAACCACATCTTAAGTACAGGCATCATTCCAGAAGAGTGGGGAACTGCTATTGTCATCACTTTGTACAAAGGTGGTACCACTACTGACCCAGCAACTATCACCCCATTAGCTTGACAAGTCTGATCTGTAAAGCCATGGAGCGTATTATTATGGATCTCATAAAGAAGGACATAGACACTGTAGGACCACTAATGTAGTATATACGGCAGGATGTACACCATGTCAAGGATATTATGTTGGCAAGACCAACAATATGTTAAAGACCAGGATCCTGCAACATTTAGGCTCAATTAGGAATTGTGATGAGCACAATGCACTATATAATCATGTTAAGGAACACCCAACACATAATTTTAAATTCAGGGTGATTGCTAATGTTTTTCTCAATAAGAGAGGTAGTGATATCAGGCTGAAAACAGAGGCTATAGAATCACAATGGATTTTAGATCTAACAGCCCATGTTAAACCAGGACTGAATGATATGGTACCCCTGAAACCCACTCTCAAAAATAGGCGTGCTTTTTATTGATTTTTATTTTCATTTTTATTTTTGATTTTTATTTTCATTTTTATTTTTATTTTATTGAATACACATCAGCAGTAGTATGTGCCTTTAATTATTAATTGAATAGTTTGTATCAGGACAACCCACAGAAAAAGGCGGGTTTTTTCTGAGTACTGATTGGTGTAAGTATTTTTTAAAAATGAGATGTTTGTAAGAGCACTTTTGTCTGATGAAGGGTTTAGCCCGAAAGCGCTCACTTTGTTGTTTTTTACTCTGTGTCTTAATAAATATTTATTGTGTTCGTACAGCAGCAGTTCCCAGTGATTTTCTTATTTTGTATTTGTTGATAATTGGAAGCACTGGGATTAGGCTAAGCACTAGCTTTCTTCTTGGATTTTCTACTTTTGGCTTATTGTGCTATGCATGCTGCTGAAGGAAATACCGTAACCAATGGACTGAATACAATGTCAGCAGTAGGCAGTCGTGGTTTGGCTATGGATATTTGGTGCACAGATAAACTGACAACGCAGCAGAATCCTCTGCTTAATTTGAGTTTCTCTGTTTTGAGGAACAATGGTGAAGAGCCGTTGAAACCGCTAGCAATGGACAAAACTTTTGAAGACTTGGCTCGTGACCTTAATTTTAAGGCCATGAGGCTACAACGACTAATGGCAAGCCTACCACTTGGAGGCTTGTCTGGATTATGGCATTGTCGAGGGGCATGCATGTTATGTGCATGCCAACACAAGGGGACAAGTATCCAGATTTATTAGCTAAGTGGCAGGCTATCAATATAAAAACAAGCTTTCAATACATGGAGTTGTTGATAACTTTTTTCTCTTCAGAAGTTGCAGATTTGAAATGTGAGGTATCCAATGCAAAGCAGAAGTTGACGGACAATTTCCGGGAACCACATCATAAGACCCGATTGGAGCAGATACATCAGGGTCTTCTGGATAATGATGATAAATTAAGAACTTTGAAAATGGGTAAATTAAGGCGAGACTATGAAGATTTTTTGAGGGGTAATATCTTCGTGTGGCCGAAGAATACCCCTCGATCCTCTAATAATACATGCAGGTCACAGGGACCCAGAGGGAGACCTATGAATGCAGAGGAGCGGCGCGGTCATTTGACATCTAATACAGAGACACTCACAACAACAACAGTTTCGGTTGACGTTTTGGCGGGGAATCCGTTAATGGCTAATGAAAGAGTGGTAGCTATTGACAGCGAAATACGAGCTTCCCAATCTGCACAAACTTCGAATGTGATTACTGCTTGTGACTTAGCAGTCACGGGCAAAGAATCGGCGAATTTGGAAGGGCCGTTGAACACTGACTGTAATCAAAGTGATTTAGTTAAGGGAGGGACATTGATTACATCTGTGACTCCCTTGACTAGTTTGCAAGATACTTTTAATGAGAGGGTAGAATCAGTGCCTGTTTCAGGGGACATGGGAGCGCGTCCTAAAGTGTTATTAGGACAGGATTATTTTTTGGGCATGTTACCCATGAATGTCAAGAGAAAAGGTCCATGGAAGCGGTCACGGAGTGACGACAGGGACTCGATGAACAAAAGGAGGACTTTGAATTGACTTCATGTTGTTTTATTCATGGTATTGTATTTAATTTATCTAAATATACACTAAATGCTGCCGAAATATATGTTTTGAATAGAGGAATGACATTTGTACCAAGTAAACCTTGTATGTACAGTGATACAGTGCTGGATTTAATGTTGTATTGCCGAAAGGTAATGTTGAATAAGATATATGGAGGGGCACAAGGTTCTAGTATGGGCCTACGAAAACCCAGTAGCTATATTCCCCCATTTTCACCAGCACTGAATTTATTTATTAACAAATGTGAGAGTGATTTGTGTAAGCTCGTGCAAGAAAAAGGGAAAAACTGTTTTTATAATTTAACTAATGAGCAAAGACAGGCCTTAGAGAAACTTAGTAAAAATCAAGATCTGACGATAAGGATGGCAGATAAAGGAGGGGGAGTAGTTGTCTTGGACACTGACTGGTACAATAGGAAGATATCAGAACTGTTATCAGAAAGAGAGGTCTATCATATGATGAATCCAGTAGAAATTAAGAACATCATAAGTAAGGTACATGTACGTGTAGAATGGCTATTTGCTAACATGTACATAACACAGGACCTTAAAGATTTTTTTCATGTAGATAAACCAGTCATTCCAGTGTTCAAGGCTCTACCCAAAGTACACAAGTCACTGACTGACCCACCACTTAGACCCATAGTGTCGGGTAGGGGCTGGGTCACTGAGAATTTATCTATATGGCTGGAATGCACACTTAGACCCTATGTTGATCTCATGGATAATGTTTTGAAGGATACTGCACACTTCCTAAAGATCTTGGGTGAGATGAATAGGGAAGGCAGACAGGAAGGGATTATGTTAGTAAGTTTAGATGTACATAGTTTATTCACAGTGATAGGTAATGAGTATGGAATATTGGCCTGTGTAGGGATTCTAAGGGACATGGGTGTTGCAGAGAGAGAACTTTTTCTCATAGAGGAGTCATTGAAACTAGTTCTGGAGAACAACGTTTTTTGAGCAATGGCACAATGTATAGGCAAGCACAGGGGGTAGCTATGGGAACCCCCTGTGCTAATTCCTATGCTAATTTAGTTCTCTCTTATTGGGAAAAACAACATGTATTAAATAACAGTGACTGGAATCAACACATAGGGGTCTACCTACGATTTGTGGATGACATCTTTATTGCTTGGAAGGGAGGTGAACAAAGGCTGACCTCCTTTGTGGAATTTTTGCATTCCACTACTTCCTTCCTGAGATTTGATATAAAGAGCTCGTTTGTGGCCCTGGACTTTTTAGATGTTACTATTGAACTTACATCTGAAGGTTTTAGTTCAAAACTGTTTAGAAAAGAGAGTTGGAAGAATTCCTTACTCTCTTTTGATAGTATGCATCCTAGGTTCACCTTTTCCAACATAGTGGAAGGGCAGGTGGGCAGGATATCTAGGCTTAGTTTGATGGATGACCAATTTGAGAAGGAGGTAGTGAATTTGAAGAAGTGTTTTCAGGATAGGGGATATAGACATGACTTAGTGGAAGCAGCAGCTGTAAGAGGCAGTGATAATAGGAAAGGGAAATATAAGCCATGGCTTAGTATAGATACAAGGTCAGATAGTAATGACAGCAGTCAAAATGGCTATAATAATGATGATAGGAACAAGGACATGAAACCTAGAGTGACTTTGACCTATGGGAGTAACATTCAAGGGGTATGTGACATCATTAAGAAGAATTGGAATATCATTACAAGTGATAGGAACCTGAGTGACATAGTAGGGGAAGTCCCGCAGTTCAGTTATAAGAGGAACAAGAATCTGAAGGATATACTCTGTCGAGATAGGGGCAATAATGATGTCACATGCTTACCTAGGTCCCAGGGCACTGTGCCATGTGGTAGTTGTAAGGCCTGTGAATATATAAACAGGGAGACAGTTTTTATACATCCGTTAACAGGGAAGAGTTTTACATTTAAGGGGAAAGCTACCTGTAGGACCACTAATGTGGTATATATGGCAGGATGTACATCATGTCAAGGATATTATGTTGGCAAGACCAACAATATGTTAAAGACCAGGATCCTGCAACATTTAGGCTCAATTAGGAATTGTGATGAGCACAATGCACTATATAATCATGTTAAGGAACACCCAACACATAATTTTAAATTCAGGGTGATTGCTAATGTTTTTCTCAATAAGAGAGGTGGTGATATCAGGCTGAAAACAGAGGCTATAGAATCACAATGGATTTTAGATCTAACAGCCCATGTTAAACCAGGACTGAATGATATGGTACCCCTGAAACCCACTCTCAAAAATAGGTGCTTTTATTGATTTTTATTTTCATTTTATTTTTGATTTTATTTTCATTTTATTTTTATTTTATTGAATACACATCAGCAGTAGTATGTGCCTTTAATTATTAATTGAATAGTTTGTATCAGGACAACCCACAGAAAAAGGCGGGTTTTTTCTGAGTACTGATTGGTGTAAGTATTTTTTAAAAATGAGATGTTTGTAAGAGCACTTTTGTCTGATGAAGGGTTTAGCCCGAAAGCGCTCACCTTGTTTTTTACTCTGTGTCTTAATAAATATTTATTGTGTTCGTACAGCAGCAGTTCCCAGTGATTTTCTTATTTTGTATTTGACATAGGCAATCTCCAAGCACTTCACCCCACACAGTTTGGAATCGTGAAGAGCAGATCTTGCCTGTTGACTCTAGTTGACTTCTTTGAGACTGTCACCAAGGCCCTGAATGAGGGAAAGTCAGTACATACAGCTTACCTTGACTTGGCCAAGGCCGTTGACACAATCCCCCACTCTGGCATCATTTTAAAGCTAACACAACTTGGCGCAAATCCCTACCTCATCAGGTAGGTGGCCAACTGGCTCACCAATAAGATTCAGAAGGTCAAAATAGGTGCCTCCATCTCCCACAGCAGACCTGTCACTGGTGGTGTTCCCCAGGGATCTGTCCTGGGACCCCCTACTGTTTGGCATCTACTTCTCAGAGGTCCAGGAAAAGGCAAAAGGCCTGTGGTTGACCATGTTTGCAGATGACTGTAAGTTGGGTGCTGTCATTGACTCTCCAAATGATTATAACATACTGCAAGAGGGTCTTACAGCAACAAATAACTGGTGCCAAAATCATGGCCTTAAGCTAAAATAAAAAAATGCATTATCATACCATTCAGCAAAAACATGGCCCCTACTGATTACCACATCAACGGCATCTCCCTAAGCACACAACCTGTGGTGAGAGACCTGGGTACTCAGGTTGACAGCAATCTCACATTTGACCATCATGTAGTACCAGTGGTCAGAAAAGCCTTTTACTTGGTTCATCTCATAAGTAAAAGGATTGCATCCAGAAAAAGGAGGTTATTACCTCTATGTAGTCCTCCCTCATTAGTCCAATAATCAGGTATAATGCCCCATTTGGTATGTACCTCTCCAAACACCTGCACAAACTGAAAATGCCACAGAAATACCTCACAAAGAGAATCCATGGTCTCCAACACCTGTCCTATGCGGACAGGCTCAAATCACTATCACTCTACTTGGTGTAATACAGATAGGTTAGAGATGATCTGTGTCTCTCCTACAAGGGAATTTTGGACCCTGGCCTACTAGAGATGTTCCATATCTGTAAGTTTAACTCCTCGCATATTACCTGCTCAAAAGGCCTAAATCTAATATGTGACATGAACAAAACCTGCTGGACAGACAGGTTTGCCTGTCAGGGGCTGTCACATCTCTGGAATGGACCTCCCATACACATTAAACAGAGTACCTCACTGACCATCTTCAAGCGCAACCTTGATGAGTGGATGTGAAACCACAGATTTGTCCCAGGGGTTCCACCTGCATCCCTCATTGACAGGGGTAACAGGTGCTGACTAAAGTTTCTTTTTTGGGGATAAACTCTTGGCTAGACTTGTCAGGTGCTCATGGCCATTTGCCTAGTAACCTCCTATGATCCTAAGAGTATTGTCCTAGTCAGAGCAGTCAATACAGAAAGAGTTTTAATTGGTTACAGTAACTTGAAAAATCACTATAACTACTGCAGTTTGAATCCAGGGAGGAAGATAGGGATGTGCTCAAACCTGAAGTCATGAGCATTCACTTGTCAAATAAAAATGAATGACTATGCAATTAAAAGTAATTTATGCAGATTTTTATACTAAAAATGCTTGGATTTCTCAGTACAAAATGGCAAAGGAAAGTAATCAAAACTAATTTATGCAAGTTGTTTTAAAATAAAATATTGTGATACCATTCTGCTCATACTGAAAGCATGCAGAAAGTAATTTTATTGAATTACTTCACTAAAAAAGTCTGTAATACAGTAGTACAAAGCTATATGAAGATGCATAAAAATATTTGATAAATTGGTATACCTGCTTGTTTTCTGGGGTGATGTGGACAAATTCTGAATAAGTTACTCATTGAGAGCATACCTCCCAGCCTCTTAACACAAAAAATCTGGACAAAGCCAAAAATAATCGGGGGAGGGACAAAGCTCAAAAAATAGGGACAACTTTTAAATACTGCTCTTATAAGCTTACAAAGTTGCTAGAATAAAAGGTTTTGTGTTTCGATGCATTTTAAGGATATGAAGCCTTAAGTCCAAATCCCTGTCATTATTTAGTGAATTCAGTCATCACTGATTTGCCCCAAAAATCCAGAAAGCCACAAATTTTATGAGCAACAGACCAAAAATGTGAGGCAAAAATCTGGACATTCTCTGACAATCTAGATAGTTGAGAGGTATGATTCAGAGTCAGTTTGTGGTTGGGAACTTGAGATACCAATGCAAAGGCTACATTATAAAGTGCATTAGCAGTTTATAACCCTAACCATTTGAGATAAACTTTACTCAGAATATTTCAAAATAAAACTATTATAGGTTCATAGGTTCATACTAGGCTATCTGCCCTAGGGCATTTATAAGCCTAGCTAGAATGTGTTTGGCTTTCGCCACCCATTTTTAATTTATTTTGCTATGCCGTTTTTTGAGGTTAGTATACTGTGCCTCTGTCTAACAGTGACACAGAAGTGATACCCAGGGTAAACCTACGATCTCCCATCCACTCATCAAGATTTCTCTTGAAGAGAGTCAATGAGGGACTCTGCCTAACCTGGACTGGGATTTTATTCCAGAGTGAAGGGAGCCTCTGGGTTATGAATCTATCCCTCCAGCATGTCCTATTTATTTCAGTGCTGAGGTTCAAGTCTCTCAAGCGTGTAGCTCGATGGGATTTGGATTTTCTGAGGTGCAGCATGTCCATTAATTCCAGGTTGGACATGGCTTTATACGTCAGGCACAGATCACCTCTGAACAGGCGGTATGCCACTGAGTAGAGCTGGAGTTTCTTTAACCGGGCAGCATATGGCATTTGTTTGAGCCCTTTGATCCTCTTGGTGATGTACTTTTGGGGTCTTTCCAGTTGCTGCAGGTGTCTGGTAAGGTACATCCCAAAAGGGGCATTGTACTCAATTATGGGCCTGAAGAGGGATGAGTAAAGAGGCACGATAACCTCCCCTGATCTAGATGTGAATCCCTTCATGATTAGGTGGGCTATATAAAATGTTTTTCTAACCACTTTGGCCACGTGGTTGTCAAATGAGAGATTGCCATCAACTTGGGTCCCCAGGTCCCTAATTACTTCTTCTGTACTTAATGGATTATCACCTATGTGGTAATTTGTGGGCACTTTGTTTTTGCCAAAGGGGATGACTATACACTTTTTGGCATTTAGCTTGAGGCCATGGCTCTGGCACCAGTTGTCTGTTTTGATGAGGCCCTTTTGGAGGATGCTTGTGTCAGCTGGAGAGTCGATTATGGCGCCCAGTTTGCAGTTATCTGCAAACTTGGTCAGCCACAGTCCTTCCGTGTTGGCCTGTACCTCCGAGAAATATATACCGAACAAGAGAGGTCCCAGGACTGAGCCTTGTGGGACACCACTTGTAACTGGTTTGGAGTTTGACATGGCTCCAGCAATTCTAACTATGTGGGTTCTGTCTTTGAGCCAGTTTGCAATCCATCTAGTGACATAGGGGTTTATATTTAAGCTGGTGAGCTTATCTATAATGCTCGAGTGGGGTATTGTATCGAAGGCTTTTGCGAGGTCCAGGTAGGCTGTGTGGACCACCTTCCCCTTTGAATGACACCAGTACTTAAGCCAGTTGTTGAAATTGATCATCTTGTCTTCATATTGTGGCATCATTCTTGGTGAGGGTAAGATGCTACTCAAGGTCAGGGTCATACCGGCCTGGGCTACATGCTCAGAGAGCTCCTTTATGTCTCTTTTCATGTAGTCCAGGGAGGTATGTCTCAGGTCATTCACACCAGCATGGACAATGACTGAGTCATATTTGTACTTGCCTTGGAGTGACCTGAGTGCTTGTGTTATAGTATAGTACACTAACAGCATTAGTTTTATCAAGCATATGTTTCTGACTCACATTTCTTCCAGTCTGCGTTACCAAAAAACATATCTTCAAATTCACCACATCATTTCAGCCTAAGGTGCTTCAAAGTGATATGTGTTTTGTGAAGGGTAGATGTTGAGGGGACTATTGGAGGTTGTTGACTGACTTTGCAGCCTGCGTATAAGTAGAAGGGCAGGATAAGGCAGGGTGGTACTGTACAGCTCAACCAGGAATATTCAGAAACTATTTTAATGCTAACCTTCTGCTATTAAGTGAGAACCTGGCAAAATTGCAAGCCCCTATAAACCCTGAGAACAATTCTGCCTATGCAGAACTGTTCACAGAAACCCTGTACAAGCATCTTAACAGCTGCATAGAGGAATCAGTACCCACCAGGAAGAAGAACAGAACTAACTCAAAAAACAAGTCACCCTGGTGGAATCACAAAATCAATCAGATGTATAACAGGAGGAAGAAAGTCATGACAAAAATTAGGAGGTGCAGCACCCAGAAGGTTAAAATGACTCTCATCAAACTAATCAAATACCTCAAAGGACAAATAAAGTCTACCAAAGCCAAATTTGAGGTATGTTTGGCCTCCCAGGCCAAGGACAACAACAAAGCATTCTTTAGCTATGTACACAACCTCAAAGGCAATACACAATTGTATGCAGAGCTCATTGTAAATGGAGCCACCTATACTGAGCCAGAAGATATAGCAAACCTCCAGGCTGATAAATTCAGCTCCAAATTTACTCCCGTTTCCCCTTCAACCTTCCCTCAGGCCCATGCTTACACTTATCAAGGGTATCAAAACTTGCCAGAGATTTGGGATGCATGGCTAGGCTTAAAAAGGCCCTTGTGGTTGTTAGCCTTGTAAACACCTATGAACCTATGAACTCATATATAAAATAGCCTTTGATATGGTGAATTGGACCTGTATGAAGGACATGATAAAACTGCCAGTAGAAGAGGCTAGGGCTATGAAAGTGGTTGATTTGATGTACATGGAACCACCAACTAGGATCACAGTTAATGGAGGATCTCTAGGAAGACAAAGTTGCAGAGGGGTGTCGGACTAGGCTACCTGTTATCCTTGTCACTTTTCCTTTTTGTAACAGAGAATTGGGCATAGATGATCAGGACATATTTGGAGGCAAAAGAAAAGCATAAAAATAGAAATGGGACAGATTAAAATAATATTGGATATGTACAGTTAAGAGCCAGGAAAAAGACTTGACAGACCGTCTCAGAAGACGGAGAACAAAGTGACAGAAGGAAGATGGTAGATGGGGAAAGGAAAAGGTCTGTAGATGGGAAGTATATAGGAAAGCTGAAAAAATTGGGTCATTATATGAGCTTAAAGTGAAGGTGCTTCATAGGTGGTGTAGAACTCTGAGTAGGGTAAAAAAGAAAACATGGTGTCAAGATGATACGTCAGAGATGTGGGAAACCTGATACAGGTTATTGACGCATGTGGTGGTAGTGTAGAGATACTTCGGGGCTATGGAGAAAACTGGGTCAGATGAGGGGAATAGTTTACAATGTGAAATGAAACATGGACTGGTTATTTTGGATGACTGGGGCAGAAACAAATGGAGAAGGTGAGGGTAGGAATATGGGGCTCAACTTGTAGTTCCAGTTAGTAGCTGGAGTGGTTAAATGGAAAATCGCATATCATCAGAATATGTTAGGAGATGTGATATTTAGGGAAAGGGAGGCCCAGGGATGGGTGAGGAAAACTTGTATAGTAGATGTGAAACCAGATATGGTACTTGAGCTAGGTTTAAATCCATCTATTCCAGTGAAAAAAAACAACTAGGCATAGTAGTAGCACTAACTTCAGTACTTACAACACAATTTGGATGATAATACAAGGAGCGAGTACACAGGCCTTTATATCTAATCCTATATATCCAAAAAAGTAAAAAGGGTAGTGTTAAGAGACATGGGGGTATAGATTTTGGGTGAAAAATCTATGTTCCTAGTAAGGTAGATATATGTTTAGCTATCAAAATACAGGTTCTGTTTAAGTGCATAAATGATTATTAAACAATGTGTAAGTGTCAGAAAACATGACAGTAATAAAATTCTACTGAGTAGCTGTCCAGCACAGACACATGGTCATGAGTAAATATAATATTTTGGAATAATACTGGCAGAGACGAGAAGTGAGGTATAGTACATTTCCTCGAACTCCAATGCATTATTGCTCCTAAGCTGGGAAAATGAGGTCTTGTTGCAAAGTCTGGCTAAATTAGTAATGGTGTAAAACCTTTTTACAGCAATAATTGTTGACATATTTCACAAAATGAATCCAGTATTGAAGAAAAAAGAAGTTAAATTGTGGGCCACCCTCTACCTGCCTAAGCTGATTGTTAAAGTAGATAAGTATAAATGACTTCACAGCAATAACTGAGAAGAGTCAGGAAAATCTTAACGTCGTCTTTGCCAGATTTCTTACCTACATATAAATAACACATTTGGCTTCATCTTAAAATAGGCCAAAGTTTTGCAAGGGGCTAACCTGCTCAATAAAATTAAATAAATGGAGTAGTGTCACGACCTGAAGGTGATGGCAAGCCAGAAAAATGCAATGCAGTGCATAAAAAAGTTGGGACAGGAGGACACAAAAGTTGAATGCTGTGAACCAAAATGCATTCTGATACAGCCTGAATGCGCAGTACTTAGAGATTATGACTCTCATTCTTAAAAATGGCTGAGAAAAGCATGAACAATCAATCTTCTAACAGATAGCTTCGTTGGTAGGATGTCTGTCTTGACAATTAACACAGTTCTATGGTTCTAACTGCATTCAGTGATACAGAACTACTACAGCAAGAAACAAATCCCAGTTATGCAAACCTGGAAGCTGAATAGTGTCAACCACAAGGGTTAATTTCCAGGCTTTTCTTAAGATACAGCAGCATTTTATATTAGTAAATTGCCTAACCTGACAGAAACAGCAATACAAGTTGTTGGGGCAGAATGCACACATAAAAACAGTTTTCCTATTTTTGTTTTCTTTTATATTCTTCACAAACACCATGCAATGCTTACCAATTTAAAGCTGGGGGGAGGGGTAATGATGTACTAAATTATGACAGCAAGAGTTAGCAACAAAGATGAAGCCTAAGATATTCAATTAAACTATAACTCTCATTGTATTTTTTTAGTATCATCCAATGATATTTTGTGGTTTGAATTTATTTGTTTATTCATTCATTCATTTTTATTTTAACATTTAAATGGCTAAGTAGATTAGTATAAGAATCCTTTCCAGCAATAATTTGACAAATACAAAGTGTTTCAAATTCAGATAAACAAATGCGCAAATTACAGTACACTTTTAAATCTTTGTTAACATTCACATGTAAAGATATTATATATTAGTTCTTTTTGCTGAAAGTCTGCTCTTAGCAAGTAAGGAGGGTTTTCTGACTCTGAGGTATGGAATTTCCACTTTGACCACTTCAGAGGAACTAACTGCATTAAATTTAATAAAGTTGTATATGCATTTACTGTACTATGAGCAGCTAATTAGTTCCTGATTGCTTGTCATTGGGTTTCAGTATTATACATAAAATGGATTTGCAATGGAATGAGGAATTTTAGCTGTGTTAATTTGAACTTAAAGTCACAAAGCACAAACTGAAGCACAAAAGCCAGAAGAAGTAGTTGGATTGAACCCACTCAACGTAATGCAGGCTGCAAATCACCATACAGTTGTAGAATGCAGAATCCACTTTAACTTCAGAACATAAAAATCCAAGGATGAGCACTTTCGTCCAGAAAGATCTAGACCTCATCAGACAATTTACCCCACATAGTTACTTCCTTCTTATGCAGTTCAAACAGGAAGTTCTACCCAGTTATAAACTAATGAATTTGTCATTTAAAGCACAATATTTACAGTCACTGAATTTAAAAAGCAGACAAAATATACAAACTAAAAAAGTTCATGGAACACACCACCCTAAAAACACACACTATATATATATATATATATATATATATATATATATATATATATATATACACATATATATATATCTATATATATATGCACTGCTTCATAAAATGACAATGTACAATAAATATATAAATATGTTGAATGTGTTAAAACAATTAATATGTGTAATTAAATACTAAAAACTAGATATAGTAGAAAATGTTAAGTTAAATAAATACACTTTAACATAATAGATACTGACCATGTGAATTATTTAAAATGTTAAAATGCATATGCAAACACTCTTGCTACCCCCATAGTGCCTTTTTTAGGCAAGGCTCAAAAGACAAATCCACCTCCATAGGTATCACAAGGGATAAGAAACTAAGAGTAATGCTACTCAATGCCAGAAGTCTAAACCTCAAGATGCACGCACTCGAAACTCTCCTTAGCATGGAGAACATCGATATCTGTGCAGTAACAGAAACCTGGTTCCCGAGAGCACACCAGCACTACCAGGATATACCTCATACCATGCTTTTTGGCCCCAAAACTTGGACCGAACCACAAAAGGAGGGGGAGTATCGATATTCATCAAAGATACCCACACCTCCAGGTTGGTGGCAAAGCACGAAGCATCAGAGACTATCCATGTGCAACTAACAGTGGGTAAAACTGCCTTCCAGTTTATAGCCTACTAGAGACCACCCTCCCAAACCCAGGAACCCCACTCGGCCTTCCTGAGAACACTGGAAAATATGAAGGTCTCTCCAAACACCATTATATTGGGAGACTTCAACCACCCAAACATAGACTGGGAGCATTACTCTAGCTCCAACACCCTAGCCCAAAGGTTCCTAGAATTTATAAACTCAAATGCTATGGAACAACTTGTTACCACTCCCACAAGAGGGGAAAACATACTGGACCTGATCATCACCAACATGGGGACTCTATGCTCCAGACCAGAAGTGTAGCCCTCACTGGTAAGATCAGACCATAAACTAATCTCACTGGATATTCACATCCCGACCCCACACCCTGCCCAGAAAACCACAGTGAAAAACTTCTCTAAAGCAAATTTCACACTCCTCAAAACTGAGGTGGAATCCTTCAAAGCCCCCGGGCCTGTGGAAAATATGGCCCAGACCACAGAATCCTTTATAAACGCATTCTATGAACACCTTCAGGAATGCATGGATCATGCGATCCCAAATAAAACCAAGACCCAATCCTCCAAAGGCAGATGTCCTGTCTGGTAGACCCCAGCCATAAACAAACTATACAATAGAAGGAGGAAGCTACTAAATGATAGAGCAAAATCCCAAAAAGGGAAGGCATCACTAATCAGTATTAGCAAAAAACTACGGGCACACATAAAATTGTCTAAGGCTAGCTTCGAGAGAAAAATTGCACAGGACACTAAGGATAATCACAAGGCTTTCTTTAGTTATGTTAGGAACCTGGGTGGTAATTCCCAGATATGCTCAGAATTAGTCCAAAATGACAAAAATACACCGAACCCACAGACATTGCCAACATCCTAGCTGACAGGTTCAGCGCAAACTCCCCACCAAAAGGGCAAATATCTATCCCAGCAGAGTGCTGCCCCCCTGACATCTCAGATGCTCAGGTAAGAGCCGCCCTCTCCAAAGCAAAAAACACAGCATCAATGGGACCAGATGGTGTCTCGGGCTGCATCCTACATGAACTCCAAGAAGAGCTAAACCCAAACATAAAACTACTGTTCATTCTCAGCCTTGCTACAGGATATGTGCCCAAAGAGTGGCGTACAGCAACAGTGGTCCCTCTCCATAATGGTGGTGCCTCAACGGATCCTGGAAACTATCGCCCCATAAGCCTGACTAGCTTGGTCTGCAAAGCTATGGAAAGGATCATCATGGACCTCATAAATAAAGATATTGGGGACCTACAAACACTGGATCCTACCCAGTTCGGCTTTGTTAAGGGCAGATCCTGCCTCTTAAACCTGGTTGATTTCTTTGAAACAGTCACCAAGGCCATTGACTAGGGGAAGGTGGTCCACACAGCCTACCTGGACCTCGCAAAAGCCTTCGATACAATACCCCACTCGGGCATTATAGATAAGCTCACCAGCTTAAATATAAACCCCTATGTCACTAGATGGATTGCAAACTGGCTCAAGGACAGAACCCACATGGTTAGAATTGCTGGAGCCATGTCAGACTCCAAACCAGTTACAAGTGGTGTCCCACAAGGCTCAGTCCTGGGACCTCTCTTGTTCGGTATATATTTCTCGGAGGTACAGGCCAACACAGAAGGACTGTGGCTGGCCAAGTTCACAGATGACTGCAAACTGGGTGCCATAATCGACTCTTCAGTGTACACAAGCATCCTCCAAAAGGGCCTCATAGAAACAGACAACTGGTGCCAGAGCCATGGCCTCAAGCTAAATGCCAAAAAGTGTATAGTCATCCCCTTTGGCAAAAACAAAGTGCCCAGAAATTACCACATAGGTGGTAATCCATTAAGTACAGAAGAAGTAATTAGGGACCTGGGGACCCAAGTTGCTAGCAATCTCTCATTTGACAACCACGTGGCCAAAGTGGTTAGAAAAACATTTTATATAGCCCACCTAATCATGAAGGGATTCACATCTAGATCAGGGGACGTCATCGTGCCTCTTTACTCATCCCTCATCAGGTCCATAATTGAGTACAATGCCCCTTTTGGGATGTACCTTACCAGACACCTGCAGCAACTGGAAAGATCCCAAAAGTACCTCACCAAGAGGATCAAAGGGCTCAAACAGATGCCATATGCTGCCCGGTTAAAGAAACTCAAGCTCTACTCAGTGGCATACCACCTGTTCAGAGGCGATCTGTGCCTGACATATAAAGCCATGTCCAACCCGGAATTAATGGACATGCTGCACCTCAGAAAATCCAAATCCCATCGAGCTATGTGCTTGAGAGACTTGAACCTCAGCACTGAAATAAATAGGACATGCTGGAGGGACAGATTCATAACCCAGAGGCTCCCTTCACTCTGGAATAAAATCCCAGTCCAGGTTAGGCAGAGTCCCTCATTGACTCTCTTCAAGAGGAATCTTGATGAGTGGATGGGAGATCGTAGGTTTACCCTGGGTATCACTTCTGTGTCACTGTTAGACAGAGGCACAGTATACTAACCTTGAAAAAGGGCATAGCAAAATAAATTTAAAATGGGTGGTGAAAGCCAAACACATTCTGGCTAGACTTATAAATGCCCTAGGGCAGATAGCCTAGTATGAACCTATGAACCTATAATGGAATTTTGTTTTTTATCTTTCCAGTGCCTTTAGTTTTAAAATTGGGCTAATGGAAATAAAAAAAAAAATTCGCCATTATGCATTTTAACATTTTAAATAATTCACATGTTCAGCATTTATTATGTTAAAGTATATTTATTTCTCTTAACATTTTCTGCTATATCTAGTTTTTAGTATTTAATTACACATATTTATTGTTTTAACACATTTAAATATTGATTGTACATTGTCATTTTATGGGGCAGTGCTTATATATAGTGTGTTTTTTAGGGTGGTGTGTTCCATGAACTTTTTCAGTTTGTATATTTTGTTTGCTTTTTAAATTCAGTGACTGTAAATATTGTGCTTTTAATGACATAATTGATTAGTTTATAACTGGGTGGAACTTCCTGTTTGAACTGTATAAGAAGGAAGCAACTATGTCGGGTGAATTGTCTGATGAAGTCTAGATCTTTCTGGACGAAAGCACTCATCCTTGGATTTTTATGTTCTGAAGTTAATAAAGTGGATTCTGCATTCTACAACTGTGTGGTGATTTGCAGCCTGCATTACTTTGAGTGGGTTCAATCCAGCTACTTCTTCTGGCTTTTGAGTTTATCTGCTTCAGTTTGTGCTTTGTGACTTTTTTGAGGTTTGGGATGGCCAGTGAAGCCAGCAGGGATTCATCGAGCCCACTTTCTTCTCAGAACACTGATTTGGAGACTCTACAACAAACTGTACTTGCCTTGATTTCAGTAGTACAGTCCCTGTCACTCAAAGTGAATTCCTTGTTGAACACCCCCCCTTCTGACATCATCATGCATCAGCAGCAGGCAGCTGGTGGGGCTATAATGGCTTCCACAAGCCTACAGCATGTTTTAAGTGATGTTTCTCTTTCAAATAACTCTCAAGAACCTTCTAATGGACATTTTTTGAATGTTTCTAATGGAGAGGACAGTATTAATGCATCTATACCTTGTGGACAACGCATTAACCAGTCTGTGAACATTAATTCATTGGCAGGCACAGTTCCAGCATTAAAAGACTGCCTTGCAGAAACGTTTTCCTTTGGTGAAGCTGAGAGAATCACAATGGACACTGGTAACAATGGTTTACCATCTCTTTTTGATCACTTTGATTACAAACTTTCTAAAATTAAGCGACTTCAGCTTGACAATGCTTATTTTAGAGAATGTATTAAGGACAATATAGTGCCAAAAGGTTTAAGAATGTGGCGCTACCCTAATGGATTACAGTACAATTCTGAACTATTTAAAGAGCTAGTTGCTTTATTTGATAGACATGGCATAGCATATATGCATTTGATAGTAAAATATAATGATGTTTTAATTAATGAATTATCTGCTTCTGTTTCTGATATTGATAAAAGGATTTGTGAACATTTGCATTATGAACAACACAAATTCGAGCATGTGAGAATTTTTAAGAGTATGGAGCATCTAGTAAGGTCTATTAAACTTCGTAATACTAAGGAACTGAATAGAGACAGAAATGACTATAGTAATGGCCTGGTATATCCCAGACCTCCTTCTTCCCAGGAATGGGGCAAAAATATACTAATTGTAATGAGAATCCTGGAAACAGTAACAGCAATGTTATTGGTACTGATAATCCTTCAACTAGTAACTCTGGTCAGGTTTTTTTAGACACGGAAGAGTTTCCCCCCTGAGATGCTCAGAGTGTCTAAGGAACAAAGGTCCACAGGGAAACAACAACTGGGATATGGCCCTGATAAACAGGAACAGCCATTGGAACAGGGGAGGGATGGTGAAGAGAGGGGGGAAGAGGTACCAGTCCTGGAACAACAGGATGTAAATGTGACTTTAACTAACTTGTTGCATTCACCACCAAACAATTTAGGTGATGATATGGACCATTTACTCCCACCCTGCCACATAGTTACCAACACTTTAGGTGACTTTAATGTGTATAATTTTTCCAGCATTGCTGTTAATTCTGAACACTGTGATTTGTTTGCCAAAGGATTCACCTTTGGACCCCACACAGCCCCTAGATGTTTCTAATACTCTTATGGATTTAAGAATGTATACACAAAAGCTGAACTTGAATATTCTTTTTAAAAACTCTGCACCTGGTTCCTTTGTCAACCTTTTAGCCATCTCAAGTACATATAACCCCCCACTTCATCCCATTGTTCAACTTTTTGAGAACATGTTTGAGTTAAATATACGTAACTCTAAGCTTTCTAGTAGGAACTCTGACATGAATGAAAAAAATGTAATGGACAAAATAAAAATCTTTTCATAAACTGTTAGAATTATGAAACCTGATAAAGGTGGAGGTGTTGTCTTGATGGACTATGAGGACTATAACAAGAAAATGCTTTGTATTCTAGAAGGAAAAGCATATTTAAGATCATCCATTAATGAATCGAACACTTCTTACCAGCATATACGGAATGAACTCCAAGACTTATTTATAGAGGGTTCAATTTCTATTGATGTGCTTAATTTTCTCTCTGTTCCCTACCCTAAAATATCCGTCATGTTTGGGCTGCCAAAATTGCATAAAAATCTTAGCCAACCACCCATGCAACCCATAGTAGACTCCAAGGGGTCCATTACCCACTCCTTTGCAAGCTATCTGGACAATAAGTTAAAAGAACACATATTGAGTGAGACACATATATGCAAGGATTCATGGAGCTTCTTACAAGCTATAGATGAGACACCTTTCAAGGACACTTTTGTTTTTATTACTATTGATATTAAGGACCTTTATTCAGTCATACCTCACACAATTGGTTTGGAGTGGTTTACAGATTTCTTATATGAAAAATATATCTCACACTTCCAGATCTTGGTCTTTTCACAACTGATGGAAATTGTCCTTAAAAACAACTTCATTTTGTTTAGCAAAGAAATTTACTTACAGCAAGAATGGGGTGGCTATGAGGTATGCATGTGGTGGTTTATATACAAATATTGTAGTTAGGCAATGGGAGAAGAAATTTCTTTTTTCTTCATGTTATTTTGAGCACATCAAATTTTACACCAGGTTTTTGGATGATATGTTTGTTCTGTGGGATAGACCTGTTGATGCTATTGATGATTTTATAAACTATATTGGAATCACCACACAATTTTTAAAGTTCACCTATACCAGAGACCTTGACCAAAATTTTTTTTTAGACATCTTACTAGAAAAGAATTATGAAAATAAGAGGTTTGTTTCAGAAATATTTAGGAAAAGCATGTATTCAAACTCACTACTACATTTTTCTAGCACACACCCAGTAAAACAAAAGAAAGCAATAGGTAAGGGACAGTCCGTGCGTGCAGCCCATATGGTATCTGGTATTGATGAATTTTTAGATGAATGTGACAACGTGAAAAATATGTTTCAAAAAGGAGGCTATCCTTGTAAGTTTGTTAGTGATATAATGATTGAGGTGGTTAACAAGAGAGAGCGTGGGTTTTATGTACCTTTACTTTCTTGTAATATAATTGACAGTGGTCCTTCCACCAGTAATCAAGAAACTGACAATGTTGCAAGTAAGAATGATTATAAGACTTCTTTCATCACTGTATTCACTCAAGATAGTTACATAGTAAGAAACATCTTAACAAAAAACTGGTCTATTTTCAGACATGATAAGAACATCAGACCACTAATAGGACCGCAATTTATTATGGTATATAGGAAAGGTAAGAATATGACAACATATTTGAGAGCAGTAACTCTTACCCAAACCACAGGTCAGGTTCTATGAACAAATGTGGCAGATGTAATTATTGCAGTTACATTAAAGAAGGCAATATTTTTGACATCAATAATATCGAAATCAGAATCAATCAGAAATACAATTGTAACTCGGAAACATTAACTCAGAAAAAGTGATTTACTGTGCCATGTGTATCACCTGTTCTTGCTTTTACATTGGCAAGACTGATAGAAAGTTAAAAATTCCCATATACAAACACCTCTATGACATAAGGAATAAAAAAGAAACTAATTCTCTTAGCAAACATGTTTTGGAGTACAATGACCATACGTTCCAATTTTTTATTATAGACAATGGGCGGGATTCACGAAGGCTTGCACGGAGTCTAAGACTAGAGTAAGACTCCATGCAGCCAACATATCTGCTGAGTGATCCAGGAACAGCCGGCAGAGGCGTGCAACAGAGTTCCTAAAACGACTCTTACACGGACAGGGTTAGGTTATGCAAATTACCTCATTTGCTGCTGAAAGCTATGCAAATTAGATAAATTTGCGATCCAGGAAATCCTAACCTGTCCAAGTAAGAGTAGTGTTATTTGCAGAAATGTACTCAGTTGTCAACTGAGTACCATTCTGCAAATAGCAAAACGCAGCCGTGACAGCTCCAAATAAAGGATGCATCCAGTTGAGGAAGCATGCCAATGGCCAAACATATGGCCATTGGCATTTTTTCCTGATGCAAAATAAAAAAAATATATATATTTTTTTTACCACGATCTCCGATGTTTAAGCGTAGCACAGTGCCGCACAAATGTGCTGCGCTCTAAAAAACAGAAAACCAAAAAATAAAAGGCACAAATAGGGAATTTATTCAAAATATTAATTTGCCATGCAAGTGAATGGCAGGCTGAAGACAACATGGCTACTGAGTAGAGGTTGCTAAGGGGGGACGCTCAGTCTGAGAGATGTAACTAAGCATTAGTAGGCAATCCTATGCAAATGAGAATAAAGATAGTGAATCCCAATATTTCCTGCTATGTGAACCATGTCCCTAGAGTGTAAGAGTAGGAAAAGGGGAGTAACAGAGTAGGAGATGGGTGACATCATGAAAGGGTATGTATGAAAAAGACTATAAGCTTATTGGAGCAGAGTGGCATGTGGTTGCTGTGAGTTAGTCAGGACTAAAAGAGGTGTGTCTACAGTTGTCTAAACTGAAATCAAGAAACTGAAGGTGTACGCCATGGCTATTACTAAAGTTTCTTGCAAAGCTGCTTACACTGTGTGCGTGCGTGTGCACACGTGTAAACTCGTCTAAGCCTGTGTGCGCAGGTGTGCACATGTGTAAGCCTGTGTAAGGCCGTCTAAGCTAGTATACACAAATGTGCACCTGCCATAGACCCCTGTAGACCTGTGTAAGCCTGTGTGCGCGAGTGTGAGCGTGTTTGTGCTTGTTTGCGTGGCGCTGCCCCCTGTGGAAACAGAAATGGGAAAAGGAAGGAAAGGAAGTAGTAGGAAGTTAACCAAGGAGAACTAGCAGAGCTGCCAGGTGAAATCAATCAGAATCAGCCAATTACACAGGCAGTACACCAGCCCAGCCCAGCCCAGCACCTAAAACTCTGCAATCAACATTTCCCCATGTTTTTTCTCAGAAACACTGCAACACTGCAGTCAACAAAGAGAAGTGAAAACTTAAAAACTTTAAACTGAGACATAAAAATGTTAGGGGCTGCCCTTGCTGTTATAAGGCAACATGTGCAAGATGCTGAGGGTGGTGCCATTGTGAATGCTGCTGAGCAACTCACAGTGAGGAGACAGAGAAGAGTGTACAGACCCAGGGTAACCTACCAGGGGCTACATGAACTGGAGATAGTGGAGCGCTATAGAGTGGACAGAGAGCTCCTGCAGCAAATTGTTGAGCTGTGCAGGCCACGCCTCACACACAGAACCAACAGAGGGGAACCCATCCCAGTTGAAACCAAGGTATATGTTGGCCTAAGAATATTAGCAACAGGTACCTTCCAGAGACCAACTGCTGATATGATGGGGATTTTACAGGCATCAGCATCAAGGGTACTGCACCAGTTCTTGAATGCCATGTCAGCACATGTCCGTGATCATGTATATTTCCCCAATTCCCGTGAGGAATTGGCCAGCAATATGCATCTCTTCCAGCAAATAGTGGAATACCCTGAGGTAGTGGGTGCAATTGACTGCACGCACATACACATCAAAGCACCAGCTGGTGAGCGGGGTAGGGCCTACATCAACAGCAAGGGCTTCCACTCCATCAACTGCCAGGTTGTGTGTGATGCCCAGGGCATAATACTGAATGTGTGTGCTGGCTGCCTTGGCTTCCCATATCTGGCATCTGTCACAGCTGTACCAGACATTTGCAAATGGGGACATCCCTGACGGTCACCTAGTGGGGGATGCTGGATACGCACTGGAGCCGTGGCTGATGACACCTATCAGAAATGCACACACACCTAAACAGAACTCCATAATGAGGCACACGCACAAACACGAAATGTAATAGAGCCTGTGTTTGGGATGCTCAAGTCACGGTTCTGGTGCCTGGACACATCTGGTGGAGCCTTGCAGTACTCACCAACTACATATACCCAAATTGTCATGGTATGTGCCATGCTACACAATCTGATCCTGCGAAAACAGCTGTAGCAGGAACAACATGGGGCAGGGCCAAACATCCCCCACCATTGCCATGGCCTGCACAGGCACAGCATGACTCAGAGGTGGGTCAACCTGAGCCTGCCCCAGTAGACAGAAGGAGGCGTGCCCAGTATGCCTTGTCCTTGGCAAAGAGGCAACGCATAGCACATACACTGGCTCAGTAGGAACCCTGGAAATGATACCTCTCACTGATTCGCACATAAAATAAAAGGGATGCCCAACTTGACACTACCTGTTTCCAAATATGTATAGGGAGTGTAGTATGTGCATCTGGCATAGGCAGCCCTGCAGCACCACCTGATGCATGATTGCCATGTTTCACGCAATATAAAGCAGTGCTAAGCAGCTTTTACCAATATGTAGTATATGTAAACAAAATTGCTCGTTCAATGCTGGCCAAGGTCGGCCAAAGCTGAGCAAAGTCAGTTAAATGTGCTCATATCTGCTTTACTGTACCTTAAGCAGTCTGGTCTGGCCAGCATGAAAATAAAAATCAGTGACAGGGCTTGAACCCAGGATACTGTGCATTATAGTCACAGTACTGAACCACTAAGCCATGATAGCATTACAGTGGTGCAGACACAGCAGGACAATTGTGCACTAATGCAAACACAAAGCAATGCTGTATCATGCCTCTAATGAGGCAAATGGGTAACCTCACCCACATGCCTATGCAGACAGAGAACATCAGGCCAGGCGTTGTGATGTGGGTTGTGTAGGCTATGAAGTCGCAAGCTAATATATGTGGCAATGGACGCTAAGACCTGTAGTATACTAGTATGCCTCAAGCCAGTATGATAGGCAACAGTACAGACTGTAATGGTGTCCTGTACATAGCAGTGCAGGCACAGCAAATGTGTATAAGTGTCAGGTGAAACCCACATCCTATGTACACCCACAGTAACAATCCGGTGTACCCATGGTTAGAAATGTACAAAGAATAGCTGTCCCCCCTGTATGTAGAAATGTTGATAGATCTATGCAAAGTGTCTCATGGAAGCCCTGCAGGCACAGCATGATCCCTGTTGATCTATGACACAAAGGTGAGCCCTGCTGTAAAAATACACCTTGAGTTACCATACACATATGGTATAAATGTGTATACTGTGCGTGCTCACACACTCCAATAAATGTAGTGGATTTCAATCTGCATCACACTGAAAGGTCATGCTGGGCATGCTCACACACTTAAACAAATGAAGCAAATGTCAGACAGGAAGATACTGAAATGTCATACTGGACATGCTTACACACTTAGGCTAAATACAGATGTGGTGATAAGGGATCTATGGACAAATGTGTATAGTCATCTCTACTTCCAGAAACACATTCACAAAGTGGTCTGAAAATCCTACTATGTGTACACACAATCTGCCAAGGTCTGTGCATGTAGGTCAAAGGAGGTTGCCACTACTCAGCAGTCATCAGACCTGTCAGAGACTACCACAACACACTTGCGATGAATCTGACTAGGCACGTTCATCAACTAGAAAGAACAATGAAGAAACTTAACAAGAGGATTACTGGCCTCAAATAGTTGCCCCATGCAACAAGAATGAATGTAACCCAAGCTGTACTCAGTGGCATACTGTCTATGCAGCAGATCTCTGCCCAACAGACAGGTCCATGTCATGGTTACACTCAGATCTGTTCTGAGTTACAGCTCAATGGCACTAAATGTACAGAGCCAACTGATATTGGCAACATCCTGGCAGATAGGATCAGTGTTAACATTACTCCCCTCTCACCCATGAAAGAGCACATGTCTATAATGGAAGATTGCAAAGTTGCTGTCATCATGGCTGCACAGGTAAAAAACAATCTCTGAAGCCAGTATCACAGCAGCCATGGGACTAGATAACTTCCCAGGCTATGTAGTATCTACTTCCCTGAAGTAAACATTAACATGGAGGTTCTGTGGCTACTGAAGTTTCCAGAGGACTGCAAACTAGGAGCCATCATTGTAAACACTAAAGATGTGGACATCCTACCAAAAGGCCTCACTGAGACAGATGGCTGTTGTCCAAGCCATGGGCTGTAGCTCAATGACAAAAGGTGCATTATCATCACCTTTGTTAAAATCTCTGTAGCCAAGAACTACAGCATAGGAGGTAGTATACCTCACACTTTAAGTGTGACAAGAGACCCTGGGCCACTGGTGGACAGTGGATACAACTGTGATAAGCACATTCCCACAGTAGTCAGGAAACCCTCTTATGTGGCACACCTCATCACAAAATGTGCCTCATGCAGAATAAAAGAGGACATTGTTCCCCTCTACTCACCCTCACTAGAACTATAAAAGTGTACAACACCACTGTTGCTATGTACCTCACAAGACAACTACAAGAACTGGAAAGCCAGCAGCAATATCTCACAAAGAGCATTATTGGCCTGAAATACATGCCATACACAGACCATTGCAAAATGCTCCATCTGTAATCCCTTGCATACCGCCTACTCATAGGTGTTCACTGCGTAACATCCAAAGCTATGTCAAACATGCAGCTGTTAGATATGATCCACGTAAAACACTCACAATCACCCTGACCTTTGGACCCAAGACCATGAGTGAAATACAAAAGGAAGTGGTGTAGCCATTTACCTTATGGATATCCACACCTCCAGGTTACTGCCACAGCATGAGGCCTTGGAGACCATGCAAGTGCAACTAACATTGGGCAAAGCTGCCCATCAGATTGTAGCCTGCTACAGATCATGTACCTTGTCTCAGGAACCTCACTCAGTATTCTGGAGAACAATGGCAAATATAAAGGTCATATCAAACACCATTATATGAGGAGATTACAACTACCCAAACAATGAGTGGGTGAATTACTGGTATACAATCTCCTTTGCCCAACGTGTCCTAGAGTTAAGAAACTCTAACACCCTGGAACAGCTGGTCAGCATGCCCACTAGAGGTGACAACATACTGGACATGATCATCACCAACATGGGGTACCAGTGTTCCACAACAGAGATAAACCCCTCGCTGGTAATATCAGATCATTAAGTAATCACACTGGACATCCACATCCCGCCCACACACCCAGTCAATGAAACCACTGTGAAGACATTTTCAAAAGCAAACAGCACACTTCCCAAGACCAAAGTGGAAAGTCGAAAGTCCCAAAGCCCTCTTGCTATAGGATAATGGTATACAATCTGCCAAATCATTTACAAGTGCATCCTATGAGCATCTACAGGGATGCATGGATCGAGATATCACAAATAAAAGCAAGATGCACTCCTCCAAAAATAAGAAAACAATCTGGTGGTCATTGCCCATAAATAAGCTAGACAACAGAAGGAGGAAACTAACACCTGATAGAGCCAACTTCACTAAAGGAAAGGCATCACTGATCATTATTAGGATGAAACAATGATCACTCATAAAATAATCCAAGCACAGTTTCTAAAGACAAACTGCCAAGGAATATAAGAATAACAACCACAAAGCCTTCTGTAGCTATATCAGACATGTAAGTATCAACTTCCAAATATGCTGTCAGCTACTGAAAAAAGTAATGACATACACCAAACCCACTTTCACTGCCCACACCCAGGGGGGCAAGTGCAGTGTAAACTCCCCCCATCACCCCCAAAAGGGCCTGTGTCTATCACAGAAGGATGCAGAGACACAGACGTCATGGACATGCATGTAAAGACAGCCCTCACCAAAGCTAAGAGCATAACATCAATGTGACTGTAAGTTGTCCCAGGCGGTGTCTTACACTAGGCCCACAAGGAACTACACCTTCACCTACATTCACTGTCCAGACTCAAGCATATCACAGGCTATGTACCCAAAGAATGGCATACACTAACAGTCATTCAGCTCCACAAAGGGTGTGCCAAAACAGAACCTGGAAACCATTGCCCAACATGTGTACTCAGCCTGGTCTACAGAGCTATTGAGCAAATCGTCATGGAACCTATACACTGAGACATTGGAGATCTCCAGACACTGGACTCTACACAACTTCGCCTTGTTAAAGGCATAGCCTGGCTCCTAAACCTAGTTGACTTATTTAAAACAGTTACCATGAACATAGATGGAGGTGAAAGTAGTCCACACAGCCCACCTGGACCTCACTAAGGGCTTACCACACCATTCCCCACTCTGTCATCATGGACAAGTGTACCAGCTTGAACATGAACAGCTATGTCAGAGGATGGGTGGCCAAGTGGCTCACAGATCAAACACACATGTTCACAGTTGTGGGTGCCATGTCCAGCTCTAAGCCAGTCACACATGGCATCACACAGGTCTTGGACCTGAGACCCCACCTGTTCAGTCGATACTGCTCAGAGGTACAAGCAAGCACGGCAGGTGTAAGGCTGAACAGATTTGTAGATGACTGGAAACTGTGGTCCATAATTGACTGTACAGCTGACACAGACATCCTCCAGAAGTGTCTTACAGAGACAGATACCTGGTGTCATAACAATGCCCTCAAGCTGAATGGCAAAGAATGCATAGTCATCCCCTCTGGGTAATACAAAGTGCACACAAATTACCACATAGGTGGTAATCCAGCATGTATGGAGAAAGTAATTATGGCCCTGGGGACATAAGTAGATAGTAAACTCACCTTTGATGATCACATGGCCAAAGTGTCTAGACATTCGTTCAATGTAGGCCAACTAATGTCACCTAATGTAACACACTTCGTATAGTCTGATGATGTCAAAATCCTACAAATATACCTGTGGAAAAGAAAGCCCCCCATAATATGTATAGCATATCATGTTAATGCGTACTTTTCTAGTATCAAGAAGTAATTAGGTAGGGGTTTGAATCCTGCACTTGATAACTGTGTGTGTTTCCCTTGGGAAAGAGCAGCCTTTTAGGAGAGTAATGAAACACCTCAAAAGTGGTAATCTAACCTTTGTCAACGCTGATGATATCAGCATCCTACAAGTATACCTGTAGAAACTAGAACTCCCAATAATCTGTATAGTGTGTGATGTAAATGCGTACTTCTCTAGTATCATTAAGTAATTAGGTAGGGACTTGAATCCTGCACCAGGCAACTGTGTGTGTGTTCCCTTTGGGAAAGAACAACCTTTTAGGAGAGTAGTGAAACACCTCAAAAGTGGTAATCTAACCTTTGTCAACTCTGATGATGTCAGCATCCTACAAGTATACCTGTGGAAACTAGAGCTCTCACTAATCTGTATAGCGTTTCGTGTTAATGCACACTTCTCTAGTATCGTTAGGTAAGGTTTGAATCCTGCATTGGGCAACTGTGTGGTTGTGTGTGTTCCCCTTGGAAAAGAACAAACTTTTAGGAGAGTAGTGAAACACCTCAAAAGTGGTAATCTAGCCTTTGTCAACTCTGATGATGTCAGCATCCTACAGGTATACCTGTGGAAAATAGAGCTCCCACTAATCTGTGTAGCATGTTGTGTTAATGTGTATTTCTCTAGTATCATGAAGTAGGTAAGTAGGGGCTTGAATCCTGCACTGAGCAACTTTGTGTGTGTTCCCCTTGGGAAAGAGCAACCTTTTAGGAGAGTAGTGAAACACCTCAAAAGTGGTAATGTAACCTCTGTCAACTCTGATGATGTCAGCATCCTACAAGTATACCTGTGGAAAATAAAACTCCCGCTACTCTGTATAGTGTGTTATGTTAATGTGTACTTCTCTAGTATTGTGAAGTAATTAGGTAGGGGTTTGAATCCCGCACCGGCCAAGTGTGTGTGTGTTCCCCTTGGGAAGGAGCAACTTTTTAAGAGAGTAGTGAAACACCTCAAAAGTGGTAATCTAACGTTTGTCAAGTCTGATGATGTCACCATCTTGCAAATATACCTGTGGAAAAAAGAACAGACAGTAATGTGCATAGTGCATTGTGTTAATGCATATTCCTCTAATGTCATGAAGTAGTTAGGTAGGGGATTGAATCTTGCACTTGGTGAATGTGTGAGCTGTACGTGTGTGACACTGTTGGGCAATGTGTTGTGGGTTTTGCTTTTACCACTGTATGACATATCAGTATGCATTGCACATGTGAGCTAGCTGTGTGTCAAATCCATATCTGTACATGTTACCTCAATGACTGCATGTGTGAGAACCCTGCTTTCTTCAAGAACACAGCTGTCATCCTTGCCAGACTCTGCTGCTGCTTCACAGACCTTAGGTCACATCTGTATGCTTGTTACAAGGCCAGCCACTGCAGTGATCACTGGTCTAGGTCATCTGTGTCACACAAAGTCATTACGATTCCTATTGGAATGTGTGAGTGAGGGTCTATGGCCGAGGTATATGTCAGAACTGTTCAAACACAGAAAAGTCTGTCCATGATGACTATTTATAGGTATAGAAAAAACTGTGGATATGCATGCAGACCCCTTATTGCTTATGTGATCCACCAAGGGATTCCAGAATACCTTTGTAAATGTGATTAACAAAGGAGAGATGACATAACACTTGGTTGCATGTACACATCGGTACCTGTTCATCATGCTGGTGGCTACTACCTATGTGATACTGTGGGGATAATATGTTCCTCATAAGTGGATGACAATGCTTAGTTTGGCTTATAGCTTTACAGCATGGGTTTGACAACAGGCATATGTCTGTATGATACCCTTGTGGAGTATGTGTGTGTCATCTGGAGAATGCATTATAGGCCACAGTATGCATTACCAGACATGGACAGACATATCCCTACTGTGATTGCTTGTACCTAAGAGAGCTATATGGCAAACAGGAGTGGTCTCAGTAATGGGTGCAGGTGAATACCAGTGGTTACTGGCATTGTATAGTACCTGAAGGATCCAAGTGTTGCTGTGTGTCCTACATCTGTGTGTTGGTTGTCAAGACATCATCTAACAATTGGTTATGGTCAGGCTGTTGAAGTGATGTATACCACCAGAATGCAAAACAATGACAGATAGTAACAGTATCACCCACAGCACAGTGTCAAACCATGTCATACATACATGTGCAGTCAGGTTCCGGAATGTGTGTAGTACAATGCATACTGGCCACCAATAGAAACTATGGAGTGTTACTGTGTAATACAGAGCATGTCACCCTGGTCATGTGTCCACTATGCATGTACATGCAGACAGTGCATCTCCACCATGTTCACAACTGTACACCTGCAAATCTGTGCTACACACATCCCACACATACTGTCCACTCTCTAACACATGCTGCCAGTTCTCCACACATCAGCTAAGTGGCACGTGGCCAGACAATACACAATTGAAACCAACACTGGTGTAAACAACACTACATTGACAATCATAGCTTTAATGCATCATGCCTGCTCAGCTACACATTCAAGCATATCATTACGCTCTACAGCTGAAAACATGCTAACATTGCTATACTGCTATATAGACACCCTGTGCATCAGCACCATGGTAGCCTGTTCCTGCATCGATGTTACAGATGACAGGAGGCAGCACAGGTTTCATCATATGCACAGGGTGTGTTGTTGGTTCGCCAGAGACCTACAGTGAGCCATCCAATTGACATGTATGTGTGTGTGTATAGGGGGGGGGCAAGATTACTGTAATGGGCCAATGTTGTTGTAATGTGTGTGGGTATGTGTTAGCCCTAGGTGTCTGGAGTATGTGTGTGTGTCTGCATGCACACAGTTCCGCCATGTGGCCGCCATATATGGGTATTTGTGGGACAGCCACAGACTGCACCTGCGAGGCTTTACAGATCACTGTCTCTGTCCATGGATATGGTACCTGTGCCTGGCAGGGGTGCTACTGAACCTATCAGGTACTAAGCCAGACTGGGTACTATCCCCAGAGGTGGATGGATGCACACTGGACACAGGTCCCTGCTGGGACTGTCCAGAGCCACGTGCACGTGGTCTTCTAGGACATTCTATGGACAGCCCACCCCCAACATTGCTGGGGCTGGTACTGGCACTACGGGAGCGGCTGTGGCTTGAGGGACGTCCAAGGCGACTACCAGCTGCTGATGTTGCTGGCATACATCCACGTCGACGTCTCAACCATCCTGCACTGTCCTGACACATGGACATGACATTGCGGAGGATATCTAATGTCTCTCTCCAACGTCTATCAGTGACCTCAGTGTAATGTCAGATGGCACCTGCTAGGTCATGGATACTGTCAATGACAGCGGTGTTATGGGCCCTCTGTGCCCTTAGTCCCTGTCTGGTGTACCATTCCATATGTACCTGTGTCTCCATGACAGCCTGGAACATCCATGACATTGTCAGACCTGTGGCACATCTGCCAGTGGCATGATGAGCAGCAGTGCTCCTATGAGAGCCCCTGGACATCTGCCTATGTGGTACCCTTCCAGACATCAGGGTATGGCTGCTGTGTTGAGATGCATGTGCCATGGATACCACACTGTCCTGGCCAATGCCAACAGTACGCTGTCCCTCGGCTATGGGCATTGGTGATGGATGTATTGGCAGTATGACTGTATGCATGGATGGAGTGGACAGCTGTGTACTGTCAATTGGTGGCCCAATGACAGACCCTGGCAAACACGCCTGTGCCTCAACACACCTATCTTCATTGTCACTATGTGGTTCAGTGACATCAGTTTCCCTGCTGCAGTGAACCAGCCCTAACACAGCACCTGTGGGAGGGAGACAGGAAACACACTTTATGACCTGTACATGATGTCTGCACACATGCACACATGAACACATGCACACACGCACACATGCACACATGAACACATGCACACATGCACACATGTACGCAAGAACACATGCACACATGCACACAAATACACTCCTTACTACAGCAGATACCCACACACACCACCAGCAATCCAAAACATACTTAATAGTGGTTGAAGGTGGGTTACAGTATCACAAGGCAAAGAGCCATATCACACATGTCAGCATGCAGAAAGTTTGTTGCTCAAGACCATGCAGTGTGAGTTTAGACAGCTCATGTTAATAACTGTATACATGACTTTGATGCATGTGTGCTGTTGTTCAGTGATTGGGCTCCCAGCCACCCGTTACATGGGTTTGTAAGATGCCCAATAGGTAGCATTGACTAACATGAATGTGTTATGTGTTGAAGAGTGTTGCACAGCCCAATGATAGGCCTCTACCCCTCAGGTATATTATGTGTGCTGTGTGGATGACATGTGGGATACTAAAGTGTGACCTTACAGCAGGTGTCTGGATATGCTATATGTAGCATGTTAAGGTGTACTGCACATGACAAAGTTGTGTATGTTGTGTACATGTGTATCAACTATGCCTATCCAATGTCCAGTATGGTATTGCCACAATTGTGTGTACTGCTCTGTATATTGCATGTGATTGAGACAGCTACTGTCATTACTGAGATGTGCATAGTCTCACAGCAAACATGCAAAGCATGCATTATGCATAGGTGTGTTACATGTACATGGCCTACACCTCACCTATGACATGCACATTTCATTAGCAATATTAAAATTATAACACACTCACCAGCATGGACCAGCTACCTTGCTGTCACACCAGAGGGACCTACAAGAATATGAGACAGTTTGTCAGTGGCCACAACCGTGCCATTGCTACTGTGAGTTTGCTAAACTACAGTTGTACAACAGTCGACAGTCACAGGTGTACAGATTATATTCCAAATATCAGTATTGCACAACACTATGCAGCACAACTGTTAAACACACAGTACACATGTCACATATGCATAATCTACCAATACAGATAACAGTAGTCTACAGATAGGTCATATTACCTGCACGTTCCATGTCAACATGCTGGGTGACTCCAGCCTCCATGATGACACATGTCAGTTGCTGTTCCTTTGGTTGGCCAGGATCCACCACACTTAGGGGCAGCTCCTCCACTCTGGTGAGGGGGAATGAATGGCAACCCCACCACCTGTGGCAAGCTGTTGTCGATGGATATCAGACGCACGCCGCCGGACATGTCTAATTAAATCACTGCAGTGATGGCATACCTGCTCATATGTCCAGTTATGCATGCCTATGTCATTTACCCGATGAACGAGATCTTGCCACAGTGCAGTCAGCTCATGCTGGTCCTGGCTGGTTCTAGAGAACAGCAAGGTGTAGTGCTGCAGCAGGCTGTTGTGTATTTCCGCCTCCTCTGCAGCTGTATAACACGGGTTTCTTTGGTGGGACATACCCCTGGAAGACAATTAAACAAGATGTGCGAGCAAGTCAAGTGGAACACTTAACATCCTAAAGTACAGATATCAATTACCTGCCATATTTCGCATACGATTGGTTGTCAGAGGATAGACATGTTCAATACCACATATTAGCGCTCAGGACACAACTGGCTGACAGTGCCTGCCACTCTCCATATATCAAACTATGTTCTGCACACCAGCAAAGAGAAGCCAGTATGTAAGCCTAACATATGTGCACAGTTGTTGATATAGGTGGCATAATGCTGTACTAGACTATACATGTTGCTAGATACACACGTATACCCAGGGGCGGCTCGTGGCATCGGGCTGCCAGACTGCAGCCCCCTCAAAATAAAAAATAGAAAGAAAAATAAAAAAAAAAGTATTTTTTGAAATTTCGCGGACTTCTCGCATGCGCAGTAGTCCCGAGTCCCGACTACTGTTGGTCTATGCGCATGCTCAAGGCAGTCCGGCAGCCCCCATAGGGGGACACAAGGAGACATCTGTGCACTTTTAAAGTGCATAGACTCACTAGGATTATGGGTCAGAGCAGCAGCAGGACTCGGGAAGGAGCATTGGGATCTCACGGGTCTTTGAGTATTGCGCAGGAAGGATGTACATTAGCTGGATATATTCAGGTAAGTGTATGGTGCTTTTTACCTTTATTTGTATGGTGTGTGTGTGTGTGTGTGAAATGGTAGGGAATATCTGAGGCTTGAACCCTGTACCCTGTATGCAGGTGTTAAAGACTTGAGTTCCCTACCCACCACCATTTGTAAAAAAATTGCAGATTTTTGCCTCATATTCGATCTGATCTGTTCCTCATAATATCTGTGGTTTGTAAATGCTGCAATGCTTGATATTTGATGGTGTAGTAGTAGCATTGTTGCCTTACAGCTGTAGGCTCTTGGGTTTGATTCTTGGCTGGGGTTTCTTCTTTGTGGGGTCTGTATCTTCTCCCTGTGTTTGTGTGGGTTTGCTTTTGTGTCCTCCCATGTTACAAAGACATGTCTGCATTATTTCTTCCTGGGCCTCTGCTGAAAATTGTTTATTTGTTCCAAGTCAGACTGTCCTGATTAAAAAATGTTAAATAAAATTGACAGGCATTTGAATTTCAGACTTAAGGGTTTCTGAATGTTTACTTCTTCGCATGTTTAATGGTGCAGTGGTAGTATTGTTGCCTCGTAGCTATAGGTTTTCTGGTTTGATTCTTGGTTGGGGTGGCTTCTGTGTGGAGTCTGCATCTCTTCCATGTGTTTGTGTGGATTTGCTCTGGTGCCCTGCCATTTTACAAAGACGTGTCTGCAGTTTTAATCCCTGCTGAAAATTGGTTTTGTTCTGTGCGCAGTAAAATTGACAGGCATTTGAATTTCAGACTTCAGGTTTCTGAATGTTTAAATCCTTGCATAATTGATGGTGCGGTGGTAGTATTGTTGCCTCACAGCTATAGGTTTTCTGGTTTGATTCTTGGTTGGGGTGGCTTCTGTGTGGAGTCTGCATCTCCTGCCTCTGTTTGTGTGGATTTGCTCTGGTGCCCTGCCATTTTACAAAGATGTGTCTGCAGTTTTAATCCCTGCGTCTCTGCTGAAAATTATTTTTGTTCTGTCCGCAGTAAAATTGACAGGCATTTGAATTTCAGACTTCAGGTTTCTGAATGTTTAATTCCTTGCATAATTGATGGTGCAGTGATAGTATTGTTGCCTCACAGCCATAGGTTTTCTGGTTTGATTCTTGGTTGGGATGGCTTCTGTCTGCATCTCCTCCCTGTATTTGTGTGGATTTGCTCTGGTGCCCTGCCATTTTACAAAGACGTGTCTGCAGTATTAATCCCTGTCTCTGCTGAAAATTGTTTTGTTCTGTCCGCAGTAAAATTGACAGGCATTTGAATTTCAGACTTCAGGTTTCTGAATGTTTAATTCCTTGCATAATTGATGGTGCAGTGGTAGTATTGTTGCCTCACAACTATAGGTTTTCTGGTTTGATTCTTGGTTGGGGTGGCTTCTGTGTGGAGTCTGCATCTCCTCCCTGTGTTTGTGTGGATTTGCTCTGGTGCCCCGCCATTTTACAAAGACGTGTCTGCAGTTTTAATCCCTGCGTCTCTGCTGAAAATTGTTTTTGCTCTGTCCGCAGTAAAATTGACAGGCATTTGAATTTCAGACTTCAGGTTTCTGAATAATTGATGGTGCAGTGGTAGTATTGTTGCCTCACAGCTATAGGTTTTCTGGTTCGATTCTTGGTTGGGGTGGCTTCTGTCTGCATCTCCTCCCTGTATTTGTGTGGATTTGCTCTGGTGCCCTGCCATTTTACAAAGACGTGTCTGCAGTATTAATCCCTGCATCTCTGCTGAAAATTGTTTTTGTTCTGTCTGCAGTAAAATTGACCGGCATTTGAATTTCCAACTTCATGTTCTTCAGAATACATAGTAGCACAACCTTTTTTTAGCAATTTTCTAAGTTTATAAGATGAATATTTTAAATTTGTCCCTATTTTTGGGACTGTATTCCCCCATTATTGGCTTCGTCCAGGTTTTTGTGCTAAGGTTGACAGCTATGGCAAGAACTGAATTCACTGAATATGTTTGAGGGCTGTATTCCCTCATTACTGGGTTTGTCCAGGTGTTTTGTACTAAGAGGTTGACAGCTATGGTGAGAACTGAATTCACTAAATGATAGCCATTTAAGTTTCAGTCTTCCTCTCTTTTACAAAGCAGCTGATGTGGCATAGTGGTATGTTACTCTGACTGTTTTTTGCTCAGGGACCTTGGCAGTAAAATATATGGTGGCAACACAACATTTTATTCTAGCAACTTTCCAAGATTATACAAGCAATGTTTAATGTGTCCCTGTTTTTGGGCTTTTGACCCCCCAATACATTTTGGCTTTTTCCAGTTTTCTTGAGCTGCGAAGTTGAGATGCAGTTGAGTATTGAGTAGATTTTACAAGGAACTGAGAGCTGCAGGGGAATAGAAGTTTAGTGCTTTGCCAAGTTAATACTATAGCACAACAGGTTATATACTTGCTTTTGATGCAGAAGGTTGTGGGTTCTACTCCCACAAGGGGTGGATGCTGCCGTACTGAGAATGTTCTCCTTGGTGAAGATACTAGCTATGAGTTCATTATCAGTTTGCCATCTATTTCCTCTTGCAATATTATTACTAGCTTATCATTTTTTTAATGTAATATAGGCAATTTATTCCTGAGGGGCAACAGACACTTTATTTTTCGATGAAACCATGAAATATAAAGGTGATTGCTAACAGCAACCGCTTCATTAGTTACAGATTTCTTTAATGTGGAATTATTTAGATGACTGACTTCAGAGATTGTGCATATTTACTGATAATGGACTGTAGAATTGTGCATATTTACTGATAAAGGTGGACTGTACAATTGTGCATATTTACTGATAATGGTGGACTGTGGAATTGTGCATATTTACTAATAATGGTGGACTGTAGAATTGTGTATATTTACTAATAATGGTGGACTGTGGAAGTCTGAGTAGACTTTTTAATGATAAATGTTCTCAACTGGGCAGTTTTGCCATTATGGGTGCATATGGTTTATTTCATTGCTTACTGGAAAAATGTTCAAAACAAATTTAAAACACCCTGTAACAAGTGTACTGTATTGTACAAGGAATATAATTTTAGTACAATGAGGAAGGTGTATCAAAGAGCACATGTATGTTTCATATGCAAGGAGCCTATGATTCAAAACAGCCCAAAATTAATCTTTATCTGCCACTGGCAAAATGCATTTTCTTTGAATGTGGGTTTCAATGCTGTTTCAATGAATGTGAGTTTCAAGGGCAGAGAAGTTTTAATGCTAAGTTTTCATTGTGAGACTGCATTGCTTTGTTTAACAGATGACTTAGTGTTTGTGCTGTAAAATACAAAATAAAACTTTCAAATGAAGTCCAACTCATCATAGAAGTAAAGCAGTATGCACATTAGTGTTTATGGTAAATGGAGTGAAATAGCCAAGTATAATGGTTCATTGGAATGGCTGAAGAGGCTCCATTCAACCATTATTTTGTCAGGGGGGGAAGGGCAGCAAACTCAGACAGGCCCAGCTGAACTATACCTCCCAACTGTCCAGATTTTCAAAGAATGAATAGATTTTTGCTTCTTATTTTTGGTTTGTTGTTCATAAAATTTGTAGTTTTAATTCCTAAATGATTTGCCAGAAGTCACTCAATAAGTTTCAGACTTCATAACCCTCATAAAAATGCATGTTAAAGTAAGAGCTGTTCTATCAACTGTCTCAATTTATACAAGAGCAATTTTTAGTACTGTTTATATGTGCTCCCAATATATTTGGCCTTGTTCAGATTTACTGCATTAACAGATTGAGAGGTACATGCAAATAAATTGCTTTATAGAATTAGGCATAGCCAACCTCTCAACTGTCCCCAATTTTTGGCTCAAAATGTTGCTCTTCCCCCTTATAATCCCTCCGCAAAATAGCAATTTTGGAAGAAAACATGGAGGGTTTACAATTAAGAAATAACTGTAATAATCAAAGTTATAGATTACTTGAAATGCATGTAGATTCTTTTATATTTTGTCAGCTGCTCAAGGTAGCAGTACTAATATTAAAGTGTCCCTTCTTTGACAGGTAGCAGCTGTATTGTGTGTCTATTTTATATTTTTGCATCACATTTTTGTCCATTTTTCATAAAATTGTGTTTTTTGGCAAATTAGTGACATCACTAAAGACCAAAGTTAGAAAATGACAGACATTTGAGTTTCAGATTTTATACCCTTCAGAAAATTCATACTAATGCAAGACCTATTCTATTATCTTTCTAAGTTTATTAGAGCAATATTTAAAAATTGTCCTTATTGTTGGGCCTTTGTCCCACTTCTGTGTATGGCTTTGTCCAGATTTCTTGCTCTTGAGGTTGAGAGGTATGACAAATGTGTCAGGGCCATCACAGTCAGCCAGAGAGATTTCAAATTGTGACATGCTTGTTGCACCCCACTCCCCCATGTAGTGACTCTGGATGTGTCCAAGCAAGGCAAGGAGTAGTTGTATCTACCTTGGATGGGGAGGACACACTGCATAAGTACTACAGTGGCTTTTCATCTGTCCTTGATTTTGCAGAATGGTCTGGTTTCTGTCATATTTTTGTACTGTTGATTTATGCTTATTACTCAAAGTGCCTGTTGCTCTGTGTTTTTAAGTAGCAATGCTTTAATGACCATAAGGTAAGCTTGTCTGAGATCGTAAGATACAAGTAAGCTTTAATAAGCATACTGTTAAAGAATTGCCAACATTGAAAGCCTTTCTGTTGTTGCCATGCAGAGAATACTTGACTAGATAATGTATAAGCCTTGGGTATTAAAAAGACAGGATTCCATTATTTTAAAAGCTCATTACACTTGTTGGAGACTTCCAGTCATCTCTACAGACTTTACCCGTAAACTAAACAGAATGCCAATCATGTGTGGTCCATAACCTGTACAGTAATCCTTTAAGCAATGTATCTTGAGCTTGTTTCTTGTTTGCTTTTCATTTTTACTTTTATCATGTTTTCCCCATGAAACAAGTTGTCAGGCAGCAGGTCTTTTTGGATAAGAAACATTTTTACAAGTGGGGCATCACATAGATTTCTACTTTCAGCATGTTACTTGGTACTTTAATAAAGCTGAATATATTATAATTAGGACTGCAGTGCAAGGAGAAGTGGTTTGAGTTGAGTGCTTCTGGTTTTTCTTATACTTGATTTTGACTGGCATTCCAGTAATGTATTTAAAAAGTAATTTATTTTTTCATGCCTCACAACCTTTTGTTTCCATCTAGATATTAAGTAAGCTGTCATGCAGCCAATGCATTGAAATATTTTTATTCTTCTACACTTATTTTTGTCTTGATTGGACTTTCATAATGATGGTTTGCCACCCAGGTCAGCGTATTTAATTAAAGTTATTTTTTTGTGGTTTTGTGCATAGCTCCTCCCTTTTCTGGTTGACCACACCCCTCCCCTTGACCCCACCCATTCAGCTGTCTCCTGCAGCCCCCCTGTGATTTGAAGTCACCAGCCGCCACTGCGTATACCCTGTAACACAGGTATGATTGAGAGCATGGCACAGGCATAATTACACACACATCAGATGTACATACAACACACAAATGTATGCCAACCCAGATGAGCTTTACCTGTGTACCATACAGTACTGTGTGTCACTACTTACAAAACCTTATGCCTGAGGTATGTAATCTGTGAGGACTACAGGGAGCACACAAAACAGTGTTTCCAAGCATTGTGAACATACACCATTCTGTAATGTTTAGGCCTACAGCTTCAGGTAGTACTACAGTTCATATGGGAGTTGGATTCACCAGCAGTACCACTCACTAAGCATACATGTATTGCTTTAGCCTACAATGGGACACCACAGTTGGCAACAAGGGACTACGTCACACCGTATGCCATACTACTTTTTCTGCCTAGCAATAGCATACACATCTTTTGCTGGGATCACAGCTAGGACACAAACTACCATGACAGAAACAATTTCACACTAAGCTATCACACCTTTACAGACCTTGCACACATTCACCAACACATTCACCATCACACTCAGTCAACCTCACATAGCAATTATTGCACTAAGTACATGTGTGTGTGCATCGTGTCATGGGTAGGTAATACGCTATTGGCCCTAGGGCCTACAGCAGCCAAGCCATACACTAACCTGGCCTTTGACACACATGTAATTTAATTTCACTTGCCCCTGTCAACCAGAGCCACAGAGGTGATTCCCGGGGTGTATTTCCTATCTCCCAAACAATCATCAGGAGTATTTATGACAATTGCTAATGAGGAGCTTTGTTTGCTATTGATAGGTGGTTTGTTCCAGAGTATGGCATGACTCTAAGTTAAGACTCTATCCCTCCAGCATGTGCTGTTTAGTGAGCTGACAAGGTTTAGGGTCCTAGACCATGTATCTGGGAGGTATTGTAATATGTTTACGTGGAGGTTGTCCAACAGCTATGGGTGTGACATAGCTCTGTATGTTAGGCAGAGGTCACCTCTGGGTAGGCAGTATACAACACAGTGTAGCTGTGGTTTTGTGAGTCGGTCTGCATAGGGCATCTGTTTGAGGCCGGTATTACTCTTTGTGAGGTATGTCTGTGGCCTTTCCAGTTGCTGTAGTTGGCATTGTACTCTTTAATGGGTTTTAAGTGTGATGAGTTGAGGGGAACACTGACCTATATTTCCCTAGATGACACACCTTTTGTGATGACGTGTACCACGTAAACAGAGTACATGACTAGTGTGGCACTGTGATTATCAAAGGGGAGGCTACTGTCCACCTGTGTCCCATGTTCCCTTATCACACCTTCGGTGTTAGGTAGACTACCACCTATGTGGTAGTTAATGGGTACAGTGTTCTGGCAAGAAGGGATGGCACTGCAGTGTCAACGCTGAGCTTCAGTCCATACCTTGGTCGCCAGGCACCTGTCGCAGTAAGTATGCCCCATGTCTCTCTCCCTCTCTCCCTCTCTCTATATATATATATATATATATATATATATATATATATATATATATATACACACACACACACACACACACACACACACACACACACACACACACACACACACACACACACACATACATACACACATACATATAAACATCCATTGCTGTACATATAGATGTACATATAGGCACATATACAGTCCACTATTCATGGTGGGAATATCAATTATGCGACAGTTGTGAGATATACAGTTATGTAATAATATTACACAGTGTTGTGCAGACTACATTGGAGGTGTCCTCAGCTCATGCAGCTTTAGCAGGCCTCACTGGCTGCAACACTGCAAAACTGACAGAGCATACCCACAGCGTTTACCCACCACATGTCATATACCAGCACTGCTTGCTGTTTTCTTTGCCACACACTACAACCTACACAGAAATATGCACATAACAACCTTCAACAATGTGTATATATATATATATATATATATATATATATATATATATATATATATATATATATATACACATCCTTCACAGACAGTTGCAGTATGTCCCTTGTCTTATGCACATGTACAGATACATATAGATACATACTGCTGCCACATATGGATGATACACAGTATGTAGATCACTCTTCATAAACATCTACTATGTGCCAGCAAATACATATGTGTTACATACCTTTCCTTTGTATTGCTCTGTTCCGTCTGTTTTTAAAGGAAGAAATGTCTTTATTTTTTTTTTGTCTGTCTGTTGCTGTTGCTATTTCTTTTTCTGTGTCTCTCTGTTTCTGTCTCTTTGTCTGTCTTTGTCTGGGTCTCTCTCTCTGCCTCTGTCTCTGTCTCTCTCTCACTCATGCTCTCTCTCTCTCTTGCTGCAATGAGATTACTGCATGTGTAGACAGCAAGTACAGCCTGCTTTTCTAGGTATCTTCACATGTGCATGTGATGGCCTCTGCACCAATTGGTGCCCACTATTTACTAATTGCATGCAGCCTGCTGTGTGGAATTGCAGTACTCACTGTCATAGCAGCCCACTGCTATAAAATGCTAGGTCAGGTAGGTGTAGCCCTTTCAGCTTTCCAAAGTGGGGCCCATGCTTGTTTGCTGTGGACACCGTTGTGTCAGTCAGAAGGTTGGTATACTTCTTATATCTGAAGCTAAGGTTGTAGCCAGTGATTTGCATGTTGTATTCAAACTTGAATGTTGCCGCTTCTAGTACACACTTGTCAGTGTAGAATTTTACTCACCCCTCCAAATGCTTACACAAGATACATGGGAGTATGTACTTTCTTTTCTAATTAGACAATTAACTGCCATACAAAAGTAGTTATTGCAATGTATTCCTCTGGCACATGAACTGTTTGTGAACTACTATACTGTAAATATTAATTACCTTATTTCTGAACAGTTTGTTGTTTATTTGTGTTGACATTAGCACAGGCTGCTCAAGACAACTGGACACATTTTAGTACTGAGTATGCCTACCTACATCCTTGGTAGAGCCTGAATACACAGGTATATTGTTCTTTTGGGTAGGGGTGCAGAAGTACAGAGAGCATTATATATTATTGTGTGATGTTTATCTTGCTGAACATACAGGGTTGTTGTGTACCTGTTAGTCTAACAAGGCAAGTAGTCTGTCTGCATAGCTACCACTTGTGGACATATCCAGATGGCAGCCAGAGGTTAGCCTATTATTCTTTGTCTGTGTACCACACTGGTCTTTTCTGCACTGCAACATTGGCATTGTCACAGTTGGTTACTACCAGTACATGGCTACATCCTTTGATATTTCTGCCTTGTACTCCTACATAAGGGTATGCTTGTGGGACTCATTCCAAAGCTATTTGCAGAGTGTGTAACAACAGAAAAGCTGAAATGCCTGTGTGTTTCTGCCTCTGCCAGGCCTCTGATACACTCAAGTATATATTTGAACAGCCTCAGGGAAAGGTACACATAAGTGAGGTACACCTGTAATATATTACAGACATTAAGTTGGGACTGTGAGAGAATCAGAGCATATGTATTAATATACCTTTTCTGACGTGCATGCAGTGTGTACTCTTACTTATTGACACGTCAGTACTTTTCAGAGGGATTCTGATGGACACAGCTAACATTTGTTTACGAATCAGGGACATCCCTGAAAAGCAGTCACAGTTGGGAAGTATGGCCTCTGCCCTATTAAAATATGCCAGTGTTTATCCTACTCTGATACTGTGTGGGGTTTGTAAAGTGCTACTGTAACATTATTTCCTGCTAAAATGGCTGGTTCTCTTTTCACAGTCATGTCATGCAATTCTACAACAACTGCTGGTAAAGATCCACAGAACAAGATTTGTGTTATGGCATTCCTGTTTTCCCTTTACATTCACTCATTGTAATGCATGATATATTTATTACAGCACAAACTTGTTGTATATCAACTGTGGCTTAGTGGTACTTCATGCAGTGTAGTGTATCCAAGGTCTGGGATTCGAGACTGACAGGGGTGTTTTATTTTGCTGCTCAGCAGAACAAGGGCCCTGCCATGCAGAGTGACTATGGCACTTTTAAGCAGTTGTAAGCGGGTTTGCGCTGGTTTGCGCAATGCTTAGTAATACTTAGCTAAGAGCACTCATGCGCATACTCGCTCAAACCCACTAACTACAGCTTAAAAGGGCTTACTCCCACTAACCCCCACGCTAATTTCTTTGAAAGAAAAGAAAATGGGGAGATAGGAAAGTGGTGAAAAAGGGGGCACAAAGAGGGAAAGACAGTAGGGAAACCAGCTCGGAATGTGCAGGATGGGTGTAGGGAAGGTCCATAGCTGCCCATTTCTTTACCAGCAACAGCTGTGCATATGTTAGAAATTTGGAGTGAAATTTGAAACCTTCCACCCCTGAGAGAGGGGTGAGGACAACAAAGTATGTTGTACTGCCAATTATAATTATCAGTTTACATGTCCAGTGGACATGTGTGCGAAATCGGCAGCTATGTATGGGGCAGAACAGATTGCCCTTTTTTTTTTCAGGTGAGAGTGGAATGTGAGGTAGAGGAAGTAGGTATATTTGGGGAGGTAGGTTGGGGAGGTAAACAGACAAGACAAACAAGACGCATACATGGGAGGAATATGACACATGGGGTGGGTGAACATAATTGACGGGGATGGCTGTTTGGAAATCGCAAGCCCATGAGTCCACAGATGGTAACAGTGGAACTGAGATCCCCACCCATGGGCAGTCACCACTGCACCTTCACAGCCCCAAGGGTGGCTGTGCTGGGGGCTGCATAGGAGGGGCAGGCTCACACGTGAATCTCGCCACTCTCGCCTCGAGCTGGCGTAGGGGATCAGTGACTGAATGCTGAATCTCCCTACGCACCACAGCCCAGACCCTTCAGAGGGTGACAGGTGGTCCTTCTCCACCCACGCTTGCACAGGGGGTGAGCCCCATCCCCTGCAGCACTTCCACCCGAAGGTGGCACAGGACCAATGGAGGAGGGGAGCCCGGGCTGGCCGCCGGACCTGCTAGTGCCATGTGCAATCGCAAGCTGAGGAGGGACAGGTGGGTCTGTTGGGACCGGCCTTCCCATACATTCTCTGTTTAGGTGTGTTTATTTACAACATAGACAACAACATTCCAAATTAGTTGTAACAGCATGCAATAATATTCCCATTAACCCAACACACCAGGGTTCCAACAGTTGAACAGCAAGCATAGCACATGTATATATTGAATGACAGTGGACATTCCAACAGCATACAGGGATGATTGGTGGCAACAGGCCACCAATATTGTGGTGTTTGAACAGGGCACATGCATCAAAGCAAATGCAGATATGTATAGAACAATAGGATATATGTCCCAACAAATGTTTTGAGATTAGACATACCCATTGAGGTGTGGAATTGCATTGTTTATGCACACACAGTAGGGTGTAAAAAGATACCTACATTAACATCTTATAAGTACTTTTAGTATACACTACATTCCTATTGACTGCAGGTGTATATCACCTACATGTATTATTACACTAGGCAATGTGCATTAGGTTGTGTAATGGGTTTGGCTAGTTCATTATATACCTGACCTATATCTGACATAGTAACTGTCCAAGATGCAGATGTTACTGCTACATAGTTATATATTTTATTTATATTTATATATCTACATATCTGGATTTGTTCACATGACATTTTCAGTTATATTTCTACAGAAACCTACATTTCATGTAGCACACTCACATTTCTAGGGAACACATTAACAAGCTACTCATGTGCCAGATTTACCTATGCATGCCAGCCATTAACCAACTGTTGAGGACTGTATATATGCTTCACAGCTACTGGCACTTCCTTCATCCACTTTATATGGGACTGCCCAACTATGGGTTGACAGCACTTAATACAACAGTGCTATTTATATAATGCAAGGGTACAACAACATTTCAAAGTAAGTGACACAGACACACACCAAGTATTATACCTTTATTAATTACATTACACACTTGAATACAGGCTCTCTCATTTATTTGATATTACAGTGCATACAGAAGACTTATTCAAGATGTATTATACCTTTATTAATAGGTTACAACACTCTTTTTCAGGCTTGCTCACTTATTTTATATAACAGTACATGCAGAAATATTATTCCGGACTTATTTTACCTTTATTAATGGGTTACTACACTCTTTTTCTGGCTCTCTGACTTATTTTTATATAACAGTACAGGCAGATAAATTATTCAAGGCATTTTATGGCTTTATTATTGGGCTACAACACTTTTTTTCAGGCTCTCTCACCTATTTTATATAACAATACATGCAGAATAATTACTAACCTGCCTGGTGTCGGAGCCTTAGCAGCCTATCTGCATAGGCTTGCTGATTCGCAGCACAGACACCTGCAGCTGTGAAGTAAATGAAGGGATATTGAGACATACCTATCCTTTATATAGACTAAATTAGCATGTCTTACACACTTCATTCTATGGCTACCTACTCAGTAGTGGGGCATCTTGCATGTCACGGGCCTCCTGTATCCATCGGTTCATTAGGTCCTGCTTCTGTCTCTTCAGGTCTGCATGGTGGTGATGGACCTGCTCACCAGTCCGAGGGATGCCTGAGGCACTGGTGAGATCATGAGCTAACCGGTTCCATGCCCCTGCTTTGTACTCCATCCCTTGGAACTGGCCCTGCAGGAGTCTTGACTCATGACGGTGGACAAGGAGCCAAACCATGTATTTTGACTCCTCGATGCCCCAGAGTTGCACTCGAAAGCGAGTACCCTCTCCAGTACCAGCCATTCTGAATGCAGATGGGAGCTACAATTAGTTATGGTGAGTATTCCCGCCTATGGAGCTTAAATATGCCGCATTTCCCACACTTTTTTGTGATTGGCCATTTTTGAAAATTCTCGGCTGACTGCAGACCTGCTTAGCAATGGTTAATCTTCCATTTATAAGTATATGTATGTTAACAGTGCATGTTTATCCTGAGCTGTCATGGCGTAGTGGTTCAGTACTTTGATTATGGTGCACAGTGTCCCGGGTTCGAAACTTGTCATTGCTTTTTATTTTACTACTGTCCAGACAGGCTAGGGGGTGTATCTGTGTTTAGGCCACTTTGCACTATGTTGCTCCACGTTGCCCGACGGTACGCTGGTTAGCGCAGTGTGCAGCTCCGCTCAACCCAATTGCGCTAGGTGAAGCGCTGCTTAGCTATAAGCAATAATATTGCGCTAGGTAAAACCCTGCTTATCTATGGGCAATTTTATCATGTTAGGTAAAACCCTGCTTATCTATGGGCAATTTTATTGCGCTAGGTAAAACCCTGCTTATCTATGGGCAATTTTATTGTGCTAGGTAAAACGCTGCTTAGCTATGGGCAATTATATATCAATATCCTCAATGCTGCCCACCTTCTTATCTTTATATGTATACATTTTGTTCACTAATACATAGGCCATTTCAATGCTTTTTAATAACATTTCATTCATATATGTCAGGAATTATTTTATATAATAATTTAAAACATAAAATAGACAGGGGAGTGGTGGGACTAGAACCGGGAATGCCTCCTCTTTGTGCGAACGCTCTACCACTATGCTATTGCTATATGGCTTGATTTGCATAAACATTTCTTATTATGCTCTTCATTGTCGACATTGCTAACTGCAACTAAGCAATGGGCACACCTGCGCACACACGCGCAACTACGGGCAGCTATATCGGGAATTATAAAATAAAAAAATGAGTTTACATTTTACATTTACAAAGGGGTTTAGTATGTGGGGATGTGTACTGTTTGCTATGTGTGCATTTCAGCAGACTTGCTCCTTGCATTTCTCATTTTCACTTTATATGGTTGCAGGGGCATGGATATTTTCACTGCTCGGCAGTCCGACACACCCCCTGCAGTCTTACTCGCTCCGTGTAAGCCTTCCAGTTGAGTCAGCGCCCTCATGCATATGCATGATGCGCTGACGTCGTAGGCTTAAACAGTAGTCTCCAAGTAAGACTTGGTTAGTCTTACTCGGAGGATTACTGAATCCCGGCCAATATCATTACCAACATGAGGGGTGGTGCATGGTCACTATTACTTGAAAAAAGAGAATTATACTGGCAATTACACTTGAATGCTAGGAACTAGCCAGGCCTGAATGATCATATTTCCATTAGCCCAATTTTAAAACTAAAAACATTGGAAAGATTAAAAAATATATATATTTCTCCATTATGCATTTTAACATTTTAAATAATTCACATGTTCAGTATTTATTATGTTAAAGTGTATTTATTTATCTTAACATTTTCTATTATATCTAGTTTTTAGTATTTAATTACACATATTTATTATTTTAATACATTCAACATATTTAAATATTTATTGTACATTGTCATTTTATGAAGCAGTGCTTACATATAGTGTGTTTTTTAGGGTAGTGTGTTCCATGAACTTTTTAAGTTTGTATATTTTGTCTGCTTTTTAAATTCAGTGACCAAAAATATTGTACTTTAATGACATAATTGATTAGTTTATAACTGGGTGGAACTTCCTGTTTGAACTGTATAAGAAGGAAGTAACTATGTGGGGAAAATTGTCTGATGAAGTCTAGATCTTTCTGGACGAAAGTGCCCATCCTTGGATTTTTATCTTCTGAAGTTAATAAAATGGATTCTGCATTCTACAACTGTGTGGTGATTTGCAGCCTTTATTACTTTGAGTGGGTTCAATCCATCTACTTCTGGCTTTTGTGTTTATCTGCTTAAGTTGAACTTACCATAACAGTAGTTATTCAAATTATCACTACTGCAGTAGCCTTAGCTACATCTGTAATACGCCGCCAAGGATATAACACCTGCCCAGCTTCCAAAATTTTGAGGGCACCTTCCATCCACCCAAACTGTCAAGCAGCTTGAGCTGAACTGACTAAATGACAAGTTTGGGAGCAAAGCCCCTCACAGCTTTCCTGCCAGCAATGAGAGGGAGGCTGAACCATGAAAGAACAATGATAGGAATCACAAAAATTATGCCCACACCCTGGTATAAAAAACATACAAAAAACAAGGTGGATGGAGGGAGGGAGGGAGCAGCTACTGCAGGAGTGATCATTTATATAACCATTGTTAAGGTATATTCAGCTTACACATCTGTACTATGTTCTTCATATTGATCACTGTTGCAGTAGCCTTAGCTGTATGGGTAGATTAACATAGCTAACTATATTTGGATGAATGACGGAGAAGATTCCAGGACCCCCTGATGAATGGTCCTAGAAAAACTTGATCTAGAACTAGAGAAGGAATCAAGCGTATAGTGTTTTGTAAAAGTAAATACAGAGAACCAAGTAGCAGATTCTAGAATACTTCTAGAATCCAACCCTTTCCAAAAAGCCATAGATGAAGCCAAGTGGCAGAGTGGGTCTTGATCCTTCCTGGAATAGATTTGCTATGGTGAGTATAACAAAAGGTAACCACCTTAGATAACCATTTTGAAATACTCTGTTTTGACACAGGCTGTCCAGTTTTCTTACCTTCACAAGAAATGTCAATTGATCTGAAGATCTGAAAGATTTAGGTCTATCTATATAGTACCTGATTTATTTGTGGGCATCCAAGGTATGGAGTATTCTTTCTTCCTTATTTTAGGTTGCGGAAATAAAACAGAGAGATGGATAGTTTGGCTTAATGTAATCTTGGATACCACTTTAGACATAAAAGAAGGATTAGTTCTCAAAGAAACTCTATCCTTTGGGAAAATTAGGTAGGGCCGATTCACCGTAAGAGCTTGCAACTCAGATACCCCTCTTGCAGAGGTCAGAGCAATTAGTAAAAATATTTTCCATGTTAAAAACTCAAATCAGCCAGATTAGTTGGTTCAAATGGAGAAACTGTTAGCATCTCTAAGAAAACATTAAAATGCCAAGGAGGAGCCACTGGTTTCCTTAGAGGCCTGTTACGCAAAAGCCCTTTCAAGAACATTTTGACATGAGGCTGCCTTGAAGGAGGAGGATATATGGGCAGACATACTGAAATGGATGATAAATGAACCTTGATAGAAAAATATAAAAGGCTATAGGACAGTAACCCACAAAAATACTGTAAAACCAGAGAACAACTAGCATTGACTGGGTGCTGGTTATGTTGTTGACACCAATTTAGAAAACCTTTCCCATTTGTTAATATATGATTTTCTAGTAGCAGGCTTTCTTGCCTCCATTAATACCTGCTACATGTCCTCAGAAAACAGGTGCCTAAAAGGAATTAAAATCCTATCATCTGGGCAGTTAGTTGAAGTTGATTGCTGTCAGGGTGTTTCAAGCACCCATGCTGTTGTGTGAATAGATCCATTCTGTGAGAGACCGTGTGGTAATTGCCTCTGACTATTTCCAAAAGAAGGGAGAATGACAGTTGCCTATGTCAGAAGGGAGTCACCACAATAATCTTTAGGGATTCTTTATGAATCTTCAGAAGTACACTGGATATTAGTGGAAAGGGTGGAAAGGCATCCTGAAACATTCCTGTCCAAGGAAAAGGCATTCATCTTCCAGGCCTTCCAGCATGGATCCTGGAACAGAATTTTTCCAGTTGATTTTTCAGAGAGGAGGTAAAGAGGTGTATTTGAGGAAATCCTGAATTACCCCCAATGTAGTTTCAATTTGTGAGGGTCTGCAATGGTCCTGCTCAGCTTGTCTGCCACATGATTTGCTCTGATGAAATGTAGGATGCCTGTAGAGCGAGATGAATCTATATACCAAGCTAACATGGCAAAGGGAGTATGACCTGGTTCTCCTTGTTTTTGATGTGCCATGTGAATGTGGTATTGTTTGTAACCACTGGAAGAGGTCCCAAGGACCAAAGATGGTTCAGAGAGTTGAGCACCTGGATCAGACCAAGCACCACCTTGATATTTATGTGCTTGAATATGTTCTTGATGTCTAAAACCACCTGCACTTTTATCTGTCCCGAAAATGCTCACCCAGCAAAGTCTGAAGCAGCTGTGGAGACTGCCTGCTTTGGAGTAGGGATAGAGAAGGGGAGACCTGGATTTAAGGGTATCTGGTATATCCACCAAAAAAAAATCTCCTCTGACAAACTCAAACATTAGAATCTGAAAAGATAAAGGTGCACCTGCTAGGAACAAAGAGATTTCAGATTACCCTGCATCTTTTTTAAGGGAGTTATGACAGGGGTATCACAAGAATCATAGAATGCATGAGACCCAAAATCCTTTGCTATTCCCTTGAAGTGACTGAGGTCTGAGTGGAGGGCCTTAGAAGATAAACATTTCTTTTTCTCCTGTGGAAGAAAAGCTCTTTGAACTGAGATGTCTAGTCAACATTCCAGGAACCAAATCCTGTGTGAGTGAGTCAAGAAAGACTTTTGAATGTTCTCTTGGAATCCCAGCTTATGCAATAGATTTCTCATCAAAGAAGGAGACTCTTGACATTTTGAAAAAGACTCTGTAAAGATAAGCCAGTCATTTTAATATGGAAAATGTGAATACCTTGTAGCCTGCAATGAACCACTTTGTGTATAGTCCAAAGAGTAAGGAGGGGAACTGATAATGTGATCCAGACACAAAATCTTAAGAAACACATGGCCTGGATGAATAGTGATGTAATGATAAACATCTTTTAAGTCAAATGTTACCAGGAAACGTGAAAGAGGAGGAACAAGAAACAGGTTATGAAGTGACATCATTTTGAATTTGGGAGCTATCGCAAACAGGTTTAGGAAAGAAAGAATCAAAATTGATCTCTGAGCATTTTCTTTCTTTGTCACTAGGAACATTCTTGAATAAAACCCATTCCCCAGCTGGGAATGAGGAGCTGGTTCTATAACTCTTTGGGACAACATGTGATGAACAGGTGGAAACTAAAGAGTCTAGTCTGCAGGATGAGAAATGATCCATGGAAAGGAGGAATTTCCTCCCACTGCCATTTGTAACCATGTTAAATGAATTTTACAACCCATTTGTCTGAAACCGTCTGTTGCCAAAGAGAAAAATAGAGATTTAGACTTTCTGGAAGAGAAAGGGGGCCATGCTGGTAGGAGTAAACAACATCTCTTGAATAGTCATCCAGACATCTTGGACTGTCCTTGGTTTTAGGAGGTTTGGAACTTCTTTTCTGGAACTGGCTTGCCATTTCTTCTTAAATGCCTGAATTCTGTTGAGATGATTTATTCTGTTTTATTTTTGTTTTTGCCAAAATTGGATGAGAAGAAAGAAAATGCCTTGGACAGTTTTTGAAAAGGAGGGCTGAAATATCCCTAGATCAACTTGCCCCTTTCATCACACTTTTTGGTTACCCCGGCACCACAGGGGCCAAACACTAAGTGTCTATCTAATACAGAATTTAAAATCTCATTTTTTTTAAATCAACAGAGAGCTTCTGAGAATGCAGCCAACAAGCCTCCTTAAAATAGTACCAGCGGCCATAGCCCTGGAAGAAGTATCAACAGAGTCATACATAGATTGCAAACAATGAGTAGTGACCTGTGCAATAGAAGAAACTACGTTATTTAAAGCTGTTTTCTCCCCAAGAAGAAATTGTAGATAAAACGCTCCTCATACTTTCACAATATGTCAGAACAAACTTTAACATATGATCCTGACAATTTAAAATTCTGAAAATTAAAGTTGCAGAAGTATAGATTTTTCCCATACATAACATTAACTTTCCTATCCTTATTAGAAATAGTATGATTGGAATTAACTAAGTACTTAGCAGCAGTGGAGTCAGCTAAGGATGGACACAGCATTCTGACTCAACAGGGAATCCTTCCCTGTTCACTCTCCAAGGACCAATAAGTGTGCCTCTCCCTTGTCACCTGAGTGGACTCCAACAGCTGCAGAGGACATGGCTAACCCCAGTCCATAGTAGCTGTAGGTGCAACACCAGAGAGATCTGAGGTAAAAGGTGAGTGATCTGAGGTAACTGAGGCAAAGTGCCTGCCTGCTGTGGTGGCAAAGGCTGCTTGCTAAGCTTTTTCTTTGTGTGGCTGGACAAAGGACCGACTGTGGGACCGAAAATCTGATCCATGGTCAAGCCAAAAATGGTGCCTTTTTCCAGGTGAAGACAAACAGCAAATGCCAATAAAACTATCAGTTCACAAAATTTGCTTCTTTGACAAAAAAAACACAGTAAAAAGCAGTTTCAAATGCCATGACAGCCCCATAGTGAAAAATTAAGCACACTTTCCTCTATAGAAAATATGTTATCAGTTAGTTTATACTGTTTTAAAACTGACAGAAAAAAAAAAGAGTGTCCCATTTAAAAGTATGTTACAGTCTTGAGACAGTCCATTAAAGCACATAACTCTTACCTTTAAAATAACTTTCCTGAAGAGGAAACTAATAAATCAGTAAATATATGAAAATGGAAGGTCTTTTCCCCAATCCTTGAAAAAAAAAGCCTCAGAAGACAGTGCTCTTCAACAGCATGAATGCTCTGAAGTACTTCACACCAAAACTTGTCTTTTAATCAGCTCATCTTCAGCTGCTTGACAGTTTGGGTGCATGGGAGGTGCCCTGAAGCTTTGGAAGATGGCCAGATATTATATCCTGGGCATGATATAGCCCATATAGCTAAGGCTACTACAGCAGTGCTCAATAGGAAGAACATCTTTTGGGAAAATTTGTTTGCATTCATGGACAAGCAAACTTATTGTAGGGCTATCATTCAGGTTATTCACATAACCCTCATTTTCTTCCTAAAAGTGATCTGTTCATGGAAGAGACTGTGTATTAAAGTATTATATTTGTGTTATTTCACAGCATGCCAAGCATTATACAATACTATACAGATTGTTAGGAATCTTATCCTGTTCCATTTTGCTTTTTGTTACCTTTTACTTGACTATAACTCCATTTACTGATTTATTGATTTATTATTTGGCAGACTGACTCAATGACTGATTGACTAACTATGCTGTATTCCATGTCTCTTTATGTGCTGAAATCCTCTGCACAATACAAGTAAAAATCCCTAGTTACTACAGTCTCTTACTTCCCAAAGGTGTACCACCAGAAAGTAGGACTGAATGATGTAATTAGGAATGTTTATTCTCATAATTGTGCCATTGGAAGGCAGGACTAGATGTCATATAGGAAGTAACTAGCCAGTTGCCCTGCAAACAGGAAAAGAAAATACAATTTTATTAAATGTAATAAACAGAAGACAATTGAAAAAAAACAAAGAAAAAAGAAAATTACAGCCTTTTTCCGAGTTTCAGGTTTAAACATGTTTAGTTACAAGGGAAAATGTAAAGGTCAGCTTTGTGCCAAAATGTGGGCAATGACAGAAAATAAAAAAAAGAAAACATTCCATCAAAACCTTTTCATAGTCCTTCTTGAAAGAAATAAAATTAAAGTCAACATTCCATTAATGCCTTTTCAGAGACCTTTTCTCAGTCAATGTTCAACTTCACAGTAATTAAAACTGCAACATTAGTTACAGAGACCTTAGTCTTAAAAACAAGCAGGTAGTTTAAATAACTTAAAGAGCGCTCTCGTTCGGCAAACAGGATAACAAGCTTTTATCTTTCCTAATTTGGTGGTGTATTCCAAGCTTCTTACAGGGAAAACATTGATGATCCTTTCTTTTCTCTGGAGACTCCTCTTCCAGCTCTTTACAGAGAAATCAATTTTTGGGGGTGGTCTGTGGCCCCAGCATGAGCAGGACTTTCCTCTTAATTGCCATATGAATAAACTGCCTTCCCCTGTGTCTCTAACAAGCCATCTGATGTGCTGACCCCTGGCTGGACAGTCATTATGTTATAATAGAAATGTCTGTCTGTCTGTCTATCTATCTATCTATCTATCTATCTATCTATCTATCTACCTATCTATCTATCTATCTATCTATCTATCTATCTATCTATCTATCTATCTATCTATCTATCTATCAGTCTATCCATCCATCCATCCATCCATCCATCAGTCTATCCATCCATCCATCCATCCATCCATCAATCTATCTATCTATCTATCTATCTATCTATCTATCTATCTATCTATCTATATGTTTGTTTGTGTGTGTATGTGTGTGTGTGTGTATGTGTGTGTGTGTGTGTGTGTGTGTGTGTGTGTGTGTGTGTGTGTGTGTGTGTGTGTGTGTGTGTGTGTGTGTGTGTGTGTCTGCGTGTGTGTGTGTGTGTGTGTGTGTGTGTGTGTGTGGGGGTTCCTTACATAATTGCAATAAAATGTATACACTTCAAAATGATGAAACATGTATACTTTTTAAGCATTTATTTCTCTTTTACCTGAAATTGCTGTGACTCTATTGAAAAAAAAACTTTAAAAATATTATCGTCTTTCATATTTTTATTGCCTTGATATTTATGTCATAATTTAAATGTAATAATTTTAATGTAATCTATCTATAATTTATGCCTAGAGCTATATCTGTCTATCTAAAATGTAATCATATTTATCTATAGCTATATCCTGATATATATAATTTTAATGTAATCTATCTATAATTTATGCCTAGAGCTATATCTGTTTATCCAAAATGTAATCATATTTATGTATAGCTATATCCTGATGTATATATACATATATATATATATATATATATATATATAGATATATATATAAATATATATATATATATATATATATATATATATATATATATATATATCTATATATATATATATATATATATATATATA